>NW_025230102.1:10330-15271 GCF_018294505.1 Triticum aestivum | reverse complement strand
AAGGCGGGGAGAGGGCGAGGGAGAGGGAAGGCGAGGAGAGGGCGAGGGAGGGAGAGGGCGAGGGCGAGGGCGAGCAGTGGGTCAGGGTAGCGGCGGCGGCGGCGGTGGATCGAGAGGGAGAGGGAACTGGCGAGGGGGAGAGGGAAGGGGGGATCGGGCGAAGGGGGAGAGGGAAGGGGGGATCGGGCACAATACTAATGGCGCACCTCACCGTGGTGCGCCATTAGTATATCCATACTAATGGCGCACCTCACCGTGGTGCGCCATTAGTATTTTTTTTTATTTCAACTCGAGCCAACAGGTTATGTACCAGCAGAACTGATCCACATCAAGTCCCCTCTACTAGCTCGACTAGTCAGTAGCCAGTTCTCACACCAGGAGGTCCTAGGTTCGACTCCCAGGCTCCACAAATTTTTTTTAGCATTTAAAAAGCTGTTTGATACTTATTTGTGTTTAAATATGTTCAAACTTGTTTAAATAATAACAGTAATATTTTTTTATAAGATAGTAGCATTTAAAAAGCTGTTTGATACTTATTTTTTTTATAAGACGGTGCGCGGGGTGCGGGGGGTCGGCGGCGGCGGTTGAGTAGGGGAATCGAGGTTGCGGGGGGTCGGCGGCGGCGGCCGGTGGACTGGGGGGTGCTCGGCGGCGAGGGAGACCGGATCTGGCGAGGTGGGATATGGATCAAGATGGAGGGGGATCGAGATCGAGTGTCCATGAAATTTAAAAATATTCATGATAGTTCAAAAAGTACCCATGAAATACAATCGAGAAATGAAGGCTACGATTTAAATACAATCGATCTTAGCATGCTATCTGTTCACAATCTTCTTGCCCTTCTTTTTCGCAAATGGAGTTCTTCTGTGGAACGGACGTCCTTTAGGTAGGATGGTCCTGCTTCTTCTTGTGGTGTATGCTGCTACATCATCATCGTCGTCATGTTCGATCCTCGGGTCGCCGTACTTGTCGAAGTCTTGCTCATTGGCTACTCCATCCATTCCGATGATCTTCCTTTTGCCTCTCCTCACGTCAACACGACTGGGCTTTGGCGGGTCGGTAATGAAGAAGCATTGGTCCACTTGGGAAGCCAGTACCCATGGCTCATTTTTCGCGGTGACGTTTGCGCCCGCGGTCTTGGATTTGGCTTCGGGTATAACCATGGTGGTGAAATACCGGTCTTCTTTTATGACGTTCTTGGCCCATCTGACACGGAACATCGGGACCTTCTCTCCAGCGTAGCTCAGCTCCCAGATCTCCTCGATCCTTCCGTAGTATCTGTCCTTGTCGTTACCGGTGTAGGATTCCATCGTTACCCCGGAGTTCTGATAACCATCGCTCTTCATGTCCTTGGCCTCGGTGTAGAATGTGTAGCCGTTGATATCGTACGCCTCATAGGTCATCAGGTTGTGCTCGGCGCCCTGTGACAAGGCGAATATGAGTTGTTCTTCCGCGGAAGAATCCTCATGTAAACGGTACGACAGAGACTTCTGCTTGAACCAACGCGTGAAACATGAGTTGTGCTCTTTGAGTATATCTCCGTCCGTCCTCTGTTGGCCTCGGTCATTGTACGTCTTCTTAATAAAGGTTTTGTGCTCTACCACCCAATGATCGACCACGTCTATGTGTTGTAGCGCGACTAGGTTTGCTCTTTCAAAGTCGGCGAGTCGACCCTCGAAGTCGACATGCATTTCGCGGCGACCCTCACGGTGACCCCATCCAGCGAGCCTGCCGAGGTGCCTGTTGACGGGCAGACCAACGGGGTTCTCGATGCCTAGATAATTCGTGCAGTAGGAGATGCACTCTTCGGTCAGAAAGCCCCTGGCTATGCTTCCTTCTGGACGTGACATGTTGCGAACGTATCCTTTGATGACACCATTCATCCTTTCGAACGGCATCATGCTGTGCAGGAACGTCGGCCCGAGTTGGATGATATCCTCCACTATACGGACCAGTAGATGCACCATAACGTCGAAGAATGCGGGCGGGAAGTACATCTCAAGCTCACATAGTATCACCATGATCTCTTCCTGTAGCCTTCTGAGTTGCCTCACGCCAATCGACTTCCGAGATATGACGTCGAAGAAGTTGCATAGGCCAAATAGCATTTCACGGACGTGTGCGTCCATGATCCCACGGATTGCAACTGGAAGTATCTGCATCATCAGCACGTGACAGTCATGAGACTTCATCCCGCTGAACCTCTGCTTCGCTGGGTCTAGGTATCTGCTTATCTTCCCCGCGTAACCGTAAGGAAGTTTTACTCCTAGGAGGCAGGTGAAAAACTGCTCGATCTCCTCCTGACTTAGAGTGAAGCACGCGGGAGGGTAGTCATTTCCGGTCTTCTTGGCCTTTTTGCCTTTGCGACGACTTTCTGTGTCCTGCTTCGCCTCATCATCATCATCATCATCATCATATATAGCGTGAAGCTCCTGCCTGATGCCCATTGATTTCAAGTCTGCCCTTGCTTTCGGCCCATCTTTGGTCCTCTCTGGCATGTTGAGCAGGGTACCAAGAAGACTCTCGCACACGTTCTTCGTGATATGCATGACATCAAGGCTGTGAGGCACACGGTGGATCTTCCAGTACGGCAAGTCCCAGAAAACAGACCTCGTTTTCCATACCTTCAGCAGCGGCTCTGGCGCCTTTCGCTTCTTTCCCGGCTCCGGCGCCTTTTGCTTCTTTCCCGGCAGTGGGCAGTCTTTCCAATTTTTCAACAGCTTGTCTATTTCCTCGCCGCTCCTCGTACACGGGCATTTTCGGGGTTCGGTTTCACCATCGAACAGATCCTTGCGTTTCCTCCACGGGTCATCGTCGCGAAGCCACCTTCGATGTCCCATGAACACGGTTTTAGAAGACTCGGGATCTCTATCTAGCTGGCGATACGTTGTGTCATCCATGCACCTTACGCATCCAGAAAATCCGTGGACTACCTGCCCCGCAAGATATCCGTAACCGAGATAGTCGTGCACCGTCGTGAGCAGTGCGGCTCTCATAGGGAAATATTCTTTCTCTGCGGCGTCCCACGTATTGGCTGGCGTTTTCCACAACGTGTCAAGCTCCTCTTTCAGCAGCCCCAGATACAGATTGATGTCGTTCCCTGGTTGTTTCGGCCCTTCAATTAGCATACTCATGTGAATGTACTTCCTCTTCATGCACAACCAGGGGGGAAGGTTGTACATCCACACAAACACAGGCCAGGTGCTATGTGTGCTTCTCTGGCTGCCAAACGGATTGACTCCATCGGTGCTCGCGCCCAGCATGATGTTCCTTGGATCGTTCCCAAATTCTGGGTATTCGAAGTTCAAAGCTTGCCACTGGCTCGCATCCTTAGGGTGACTCAGCATCTTGTCTTTTTTATCTATCTCCGGATCATTTGCGTCATCTTCTCGCTTCTTCTCCTCCTTATCCGCGTGCCAACGCAGGAGCTTTGCTACCTTAGGATCCGCGAAATACCGCTGCAGACGAGGAGTGATCGGAAAGTACCACACCACTTTTCGAGGAGCTTTCTTCCTCTTCTTGTATCGAGTGACACCGCACACCGGACATATGGTAGACTCCGCGTGCTCGTCCCGATAAATGATGCAACTGTTCATGCACACATGGTATTTCACGTGCGGTAAATCCAGAGGACACACGATTTTCTTCGCCTCCTCCAAACTGCTCGGGCACTTGTTCCCCTTGGGAAGACGTTCGTGCCAGAATGACATGTTCTAGTCGAAGCATGCGTCGGTCATTTTGTGTTTTACCTTCATCTCCAGAGCCATGAGCGTTACTTTCAGGCGGGTATCCTCGGGCCTGCATCCTTCATACAATGGAGTAACCGCGTCTAACTCAAGTTGATCCATCTTGGCTTTCTCTCGGGCGGCAGCTCTTGCGTTATCCGTCTGCTTGAGAAGCAGCTCTTGAATATGAGGGTCCTGCACCCAGCCCATCGATGGTCCAGCGTCGTCTGCTCCGCCGGCATCATCATCATGTCCTGCATCTTCTACATGATGACTGTGTACAGCATCACCGTCGTGATCATCTCCTGGGGATTCTTCGTCTTCTCGCCCCCCCGAGCCGCGGTGGTTGTCTTGCTGCCCTTCCTCATTTCTTGCCTGGCCCCCATGGATGACTTCGTAGTCATCTTCATCACCTTGCCACCGATAGCCATCCATGAAACCACGCAAGAGCAGGTGGTCCCTCACCTGCCCGGAATCCGGATCCACAATAAGGCTATTCAGCTTGCATCTTCGACACGGACATCTTATCTCCGTCTCGTTCTTTTGAAGCATCTCGGCCTTCGCGGACCTCAAAAACCTATTCACGATGCCTTCGATCATCGTGCGGACCATGGTCGCCTGCGGGGTAGAGCAAAACGATATTTTAGAACCAAGAAAAAATTTGGCATGACTTTCCCTAAAAATAGGACCAAAAAGAATGCTTAATGCCAAAATTCTCGCCGAAACGGAAATAAATCAACATTCCGGCAAAATATTGGCAACTATCGCATTTCAAATACCGGTACACCTCCAAACACAAACACATATGCAACACCACAAACATATGCAACACCACGAACATACATATATCTAGCTAGGCCATAAAAAGTGCATGTGCACATTGTTGTAGGGAGAACAACATAAATATAGCTTCCCCCCTTCCTTACCCATCAAAACAAGGTAACTTAACCACTTAATTTGAATGAATCTATGGTGGAAATGAGGTGAAAAAGAGGAGGCACCCGAGACAAGGAGGAGGCGGTGGAGAGAATGAAGTGGGGAGAAAGTGAGTGTGGGAGGAGAGGCTGTCCAAAATATCTTGTTGCTGCCCACTTACTAATGGCGCACCAGCAACAAATGCGCCATTAGTAATCCAGGTTACTAATGGCGCACCCTCTGGTGATGCGCCATTAGTAGTTTTGCAAAAAAAACACACTAATGGCGCACACTGCCACGG
>NW_025230102.1:8489-10108 GCF_018294505.1 Triticum aestivum | reverse complement strand
GCGCCATTACTAGTTTGAACTAGTAATGGCGCACCGCGTGCGAGTGCACCATTAGTACTTTTGCAAACAAAGGAATAAAAACAATAATAAAAAAATAACATTAGTGGCGCACCTTCTGGCTGGTGCGCCATTACTAGTTACAACTAGTAATGGCGCACCACCAGTGGATGCGTCATTAGTATGTTTGGACAGGCGCACTAATTCAAAAAAAAATTTGGTACTAATGGCGCACTGTGGGCAGGGTGCGCCATTAGTAGTTTCAACACTAATGGCGCATCAGAAGGTGGTCCACATGTCTGGTGCACCATTAGTGTCAATTCCATCTATAGCCCTTTTCCTAGTAGTGCAAAGCTCTCTCCTCGCCGGCCAGGAAAAACAGAGCAGTGGGAGTGCTCTGCTCGCGGGCGAGGGGTATATATAGGTAATTAATTGGTCCCGGTTGGTGGCACGAACCGGGACTAAAGGGCAGCCTTTGGTCCCGGTTCAAGCCACCAACCAGGACCAATGGTGGTGGGCCAAGAGCGAGGCACATTGGTCCCGGTTCGTCCCACCAACCGGGACCAAAAGGTCCAGACGAACCGGGACCAACGGCCCACGTGGCCCGGCCGTCCCCCGGGGCTCACGAACCGGGTCCAATGCCCCCATGGGTCCCGGTTCTGGATTGAACCGGGACTAATGGGCTGACCTGGCCTGGACCATTGCCCCCTTTTCTACTAGTGCTGGAAGACACACTGTTGAGATATAGATATTGCATGTGTATTTCTTGTACAACAAGCCCTCCTCCTTCCTTGTATAGTTGAGGACGTGGCCCTCCTATGTACCTGTATATACGTGCATATTGCACCCGATGAATATATCGTGAGCTGCATAATTCTCTACATGGTATCAGCCTTAGACCGATCCCTCCTACCCTAGTGCGTCGCCGTTGCTTCCAAGCCGCTGCTGCTTCACAAGCTACGCCCGCGTCACCGACTTCTAGCCACCACCGTCGCCTCCCCCACGCGCCGCTGGCTCCCTGCCGCCGCCCCACTCGCGATCTCCTTCCCAGGACGTCGCTAGCCGCCACCCTTCTCGCCGCTAGCCGCCCGCCTCTTGCCGGAGCTCTCCTCTCCCTCTCACTCTGCTCGCTGTGACTTGCCGTGGCTCGATCAACAAGAGGAGGAAGAAGAGACTCAGAGAAGTTCAGAAAATGGTGGACACGGGGATTTTCCCAGCGCACATACGCTTTATCCTTTCCTCGAGCACGAACTCGATCATGTCCTAGACCACAGCCGTTACAACAACCTGCACTTGGGCTTTATACCAGGCCGGCGCTGGGGCACGATCCCCTCGCCTCCTACTCATCCGCACGCCCGATCGGCTCGCTCAGCCCGCGATCTCGCCGCGCACGCACGCCGACGCATCGCACCAAGCCCTCCACGATCTCTACGCGCACCCGGACCAGGTCGCCAACGGCCTATCCCTACAGCGGGGTGTCGCATGCACACACACGCGCGCACCCAACACAACACACACACGCATGGGCATGGCTTGCTGCTAACAGAGTTTAGAAAGGTCACGTTTACGTTTTCGTTACATAGAAACGGAGACAAGTAATGCGCGACTGAGGGCGGAGTCGC
>NW_025230102.1:0-8479 GCF_018294505.1 Triticum aestivum | reverse complement strand
TCGCGGGAGCGGGGGAGTATGACTTCCTCTGCCTGCCGATGAACGAGGAGCGTCGTTGGTGGCGGGGCAATCTCAGCGCGGCAACCATCATAGGATAGACCTAGAGGGCTTCTTCGGTGACCCTGATGCTGCTCCTTCTTTCCCTGCAGCGTTTTCTTACTTCATGAGAAATCGACTGGTTCAACTACTATTTTCAGGCGACTTACAAGTAGCTAAACTACAAAATGATTGTGATTCCCTACCATGAACAACCATTGTTAATAGCCGTAGATGGTGTGAACACTGAACAGCCATGGCCTTTAAATGCAGATGGTCAAGCATGTAGTAGATGGGCAACGTCAATATGATTTTTTACGTACTTTATTATATGAACAGCACACAAGAAATGTGAATCAACGCAATGGCTACCCTGTCCGTCACGAGATCAATAATACCTGTGTTTCCACTCTGTTCACTAAATCTCATGCAGACTAATCTTTATTCACTTATCTGACCGACCAACACTAATAAAAACTAGTACGCTACACACTAAAACAGGAAGCCCTAATTAGCAGCATGCAAAAGTGCCTACTAGCACCGTTCAGGTGTCACGCCGCTAGTAGGTTATTACCAGCGGCGTGCAACTAGAACGACGTTATAGTAACGAACATATCCACATTGTTTGTCCAGCATGCCGCTAATAAGTATCATCCTAGTGGCGTTCATGTTGTTGCACGCGACTAGTGACTAAACTAATAGCAGCGTGTGACTCACACGCTGCCAATAATATCGTAACCAGTGGCGTGTTGTTTTACTGGCATATGGCTACTAGTGGATTGAACTAGTGATACGACGTTGTTGTTGTGCGCTGCTGGTAACTCTTGCCTAAAAAAATCGTTTATTATGTTTGGCAAGATTTTGTACCTAATTTCCTTCTATGGCACCAACTATGAATCAGAGGCCTCCTTATACCACCATGGCAGCAAAACAGGATCAAAATTCTATCATGTAACATTTTGGCTACACGAGTCAAATTTAGCAATTACTACCATTGGATCATAATCTAAACAAACCACATGCGAATGTTCAATATAGTTAACTACCACATAGTATATACATCATAGCAACTCTGAATAGAAGGTACTCAACAGTACGGCCATACAAAGTACTGATTCGTTTCATATTAGTTGTCGTTCAGTTAGTACAAAGTTGTACTAAATAAGCAACAGTACTCCCTCTGTTTTATATTAGTTGTCACTAATTAAGTAGTCTCTACTCCTAATGGAGCAGTTGGTGAATAGTACACCGGTTATTTTTTGCTGGTTTTATTTCGCCTCACCATTTTCGTTGGTTTATTTCGCTGGTTTTATTTTGTCTCCCTCCCACCTACCTTTTCGCTTCACCACCCACATAAACCCATCAGATTAGTCATCATATAAAAAATAAATCGCAATCAATCAAGTATTGATGATCAGATTAGTTACCATATAAAAAATAAATCGCAATCAATCAAGTATTGATGGGATATTTCCTTATATTGATGTGATTTTCCCTTTCTTATCATCAATCATCTCTACTGCCTAAAAAAATGCGTACCTTTCCTTTTCCTGCCAACCGACCGCGTCCCGTCTCCCTACATCCGCCCTTGTTGCTCTGCCTCCCGCACGAAAAAACCCCTCCCGTTTGACCTCCCCCAAACCCCGCACGATGGAAAAACCCAGCTGCCTGCTTCCCCTCCTCTCGACCGCTCCATACGTCCAGATCGCGGCCCCATCCCCATCCTCCTCTCACGTCACGGCGGCCGATGGACTGCCGCCACCACCCTCCTACTCTCTTGCCACCGCCGTCCTCCTGCTCGCTCGCCGCCGCCGTCACCACCAATCCCGGCGAAGGCGCCATTGCTGCTATGTCGCTTCCTTTCCCCATCCAAGCCTGACCATGGCAATGGCGCCCTCTCATGTGTCCCGCGGTGAGGTTTGGGGAGGCACGACCACAATCCAGTAGGGATCTCACCGCGGACCCGTCCGCTGGGATGGGTGTTGCCTCCGTTGCGAATGGGATCGAAGGGAGGGACCACTTCGTCGTCAAGGTCGGCGAGGCAGCGGCCGATTGGGAGCCCGGTTGTGAACATGGGAGTTCGTCCCCCTGGAGGCGGTGGCCGTGGAGATTGGATGTGAAGCAACCCCACTTGCTGGTGGTGGAGGCTTGGCGTCCATGTGATTCTTTCTTCTCCCGGTATCCCCATTCCTTGCCTCCCATTACAAAAGCGAGCATGAATGAGACCAGGGGTTATTTTCATCAATTCATTTCTCACACTTTTAGTTGCTTTTTTGAGATTATACATGATGCTTCCGATCTGTTTTGTCAAATTACTTGGATCGTCTTATGGAATTGACAGCCATCGTATTTTTCACCTCATTTTGGTAATGACGTGATGTTGAGGCGGCTAGGAGAAGCTCAGCAGCCAGATCAAGGGCTATCGAGATGGATCTGGGAGCCGAGCAGTAGTTCTTCTGTTAAATTTTGGTTATTATCTTTTCTATTGTTTCGATTGTGCGATGGTTGATTTTGACTCGGTGTAACATTTGCATTTGTTTCCCCAGCTTGTTGGCATAGATGCGTGGCACTGCGTCAACTAATCAAGAGCGAGGGCAGTGCACATCAGAGCTACGCTGAATGTAGCGAGCCAACCACGAATTGGGTATGTTCACACGAGGGACGGGAGAGGAGAGGAACATTAACATTTTTCATGATTTGGATGAAAATTTCAGTTCGTAGTTTCTCCATACGTGGCAACACACTAGCGGTACTCATGGGCTTAGGATGAAAGTAGCGCCAGCAGAATTAGTAGGTTGGATGGGAAGGCGGTTGTTGTCCTTGTCCCTTGGTGCTAGCCTACCGTGGAAAAAAATGATAGGGGGAGGTTCAGACTTCAGAGCAATGATAAAAAGGTTTGTTCCTCACTCTTTTGTTGGAATTTTAGTTCCAAGTTAACATGATTTCTTATCCGCTTCATAAGTCATGCATTTGCTTAATTAGGTGATAAGTAGAGCAAAAAAATTGATCATGTTTTTGTGGGGTTTGTTTAAACTCCGGCATAAGGAATTCTGGTTTAAGAAAAAAGACTTTTGGCTTCTTTAATTACAAATTGATTGCAACATCGTGTTAGTATGTGATTTCTCACATCTGGTTATAATATTTGTGAAGACGTGCATTGCACGTGCACTTGGAAGCGGGCCCGTGGCCCGCGCCGGACGGCGCCGACGATGACCCGGGCCACCTCCTCCGCGTATTCTTGAAGTTGTGGCTGGTCGATTTACATGAAATTAATTCCCTCAGTTCTGGTGGCAAATATAATACACATAATCCATATTGTTATGCACTAGCGTGTGTGTGTGAAATAGATGGATTGTGGTCCCGTACCCAATAAGATGGATATGTGTCTGTTAGAGAGAGGGAGAGGGGGAGAGAGAGTGAGGAAGAAGGAGGGAGAGTGTGTGTGTGAGGATTTGATGGTAAAAAAGGTCGCCAATGTCGTAATATTGAACTCTTAAAGTTAATGTGGCCCCGTTGCAACACACGAGCGTTCTTCTGATTTCGTATAAATAACAACGAAATCACTCTTTCATGACCGCGTGTTGCAGCACGCGATCCCTCCAGAGCTATTCCCGCTAGCTGTAAAAAAAGGGAAGTACAGATCGATCCCATAATTCCTTCCCTTCCCGTGAATTCAACCAGTGGGCCTCAACATGTATTTCCATAATCGCCCCCTCCCTGAACTCAACAGGTAGGCCCGACATCTCATTAAATTTCACGCAATGTTATTTTCTTAAAAAAAAGGGAACCTAATACACCCCTAAATTTCAGGGGGTGGGCCGCCATAATTTCTCATTTAATTGAATCCATCTAGATCTTTTAGAGGAACTGGGGACCTCCAAACAAGGAATCCCAACTATCTCGCACGAATTAGACTCGCCCCAATGACAACTAATGTGGAACAGAGGGAGTACTTTAGTAAAAGCTTGTTAGAGACCCTAGCTTAGAGGGCATCATCCTCCCATGAGTTCAGTAACTCAGAGTCTCCTCTGGGGGGAAATGCGAGAATCCTTCCCGGTCCATTTCCAGATCACCAAAGAAAGTAATCACTCAGCTCTACACACAGGTAGTTGAGCGGTTGACTAAAACAGGCAGTCGATCTTGGTATTTTACCTGGTATACCTTGGGTTGTCTTTTCGAAGTAATCGTTAATTCATAGTTTATGTTGTCATTGATAGACATTGGATCCTTCCTAACATAATTTTGACATTCTCTGTAACCCTTTGGCAATGGAATTTGGACACCACAAAAATGTTTCGTCCTTTGTGACTTCCGCGGAAATGGATCAAAGAGCATTAGAGGTATTACTCCCATGCTAGCTAACTTTTGCAAAGCTTGCCCAAAAGATCTAGATCCACTGACTTTTGTTTTCATTGTAAGCTTTAAAGTTAGGAACAATGAGAGTAGTAGTCAACTTTCTTACTCGAGGACAAGCATGGTTTAAGCTTTGGGAGGTTGACAGATCGATTGTATATGCAATGTTGGAGCTCATTTGTTCCATATTATCCCCATAAATCACTACAAAACAGAAGGTTTTTAGTGACAGTTTACCCGTGTCATGCAAAATTGATTTTCATCATTGAATGTGTGCCGCACTGTCACTAAGCGCTGTCACAAAACATAAATCTTGATAGTTCCAGTTTCTCGCCACCTAACTTCGTATCTTAGGTGACATATCAACTTTTTCATGGAAGTCGTTTTTCAGCAAGAGCCAAAATTGTCACCTGGGATTGACTGATTTTTAACCCAAGATCGTTTTTGGTGACGATGATTTGTCACTAGTTATCGGTACCTCCTTTTGACAAGTGAATGTTTCTTGCAGATGGGCCCAACATATGATGATATGGCTGCTCCCATTATATGTGTATGTATTGCCCACGAATTGCTGAGGCAACATTGCATTGTGTTGCTCATCAGTTGTTTCGCGCTATATATGTTTCTTTTTTGCATGGTAATCTGGATTTGTCAATGTTTTGAAGAAATGTTTATTCATTTACATTTAGTCCAATTTCTGGCACTTAACATGTCCCTTTTTAGCAAAGGTGATGCCAAAATTTTGTAATAATTTTACATATATACTTGATATTGATTTTATAGGTTTAATTGATACATTTTTGTTATACTTTATCCAACTAGTCTATTAATATGTCAATTTGAAGGAACGTTTTTTATATGTCCCCATGCCAAACTTTGTAGATAATTGTTTTCCAAATATAATTATTACAATTTTTTACCCTTGTGATAAGTTATTCTTTTTCCAACAAGTTGCCATGTGATCAACAAAAATTTCCAACAAATTGCCATGCCATGGCATTTCTATTCTCGGTTTTTTGTATTCACACACATACTTTTTTTTCTGATGTCTAAATTATGCAATTTTTGGTAACTTAAAATACATTGATATTTGTGTGTGTGTCTTTAATTGTACCATGCCAAATTCATGTGCTTTTGTTGTACAATTTAACACGAAATTTACCTGTTGTGGCTTTTTTGTACAATTCATGGGCTCAATTGTCTAGGGCCTGGTTCGCCCTCGAGGTGGTTTTCTAGCGAAGGAAATTGTTTGCTGGACTGAACCCCCCATGGAGAACAATTCGTTCGCCAGGTCCACTTCCCTTTGGAAACGGCAACTAGTTATTGGCCAACAATCGATGTAATTTAAAAATAGGCCGGCGGGGGGATACAAACCATCGAAAACACTAAAATTGAGAAAGGAATTAGCATTGGCAAATCAAATAAGTGTATCGATCATGACAATTGTGGATAATCGGATAGGTTATCCGGTGATTAAAATTCTATTCCCCACAAAAACACAAGTGTATAGAAAGCTACATGATAGTTGACTTGCGTTATATGTGGAGCATCATTATTTGCTACTCCCTCTGATCCTAAATAAGTGTGGCACTAGTTCAAAACTATGACAATATGAGTGTGTACTTTCTAAAGTACTCAATGAAAACGATATGCAGATTGCGGGTGAGAACAAGCGCAAGTACACGTACAAGTTCTCACCCAAGGTTGATGAATGGTTGGAATTTCAATCACGGAAGGCGGATTTCCAGGAATCTATATTATATAACAACGACGATTGGTTGTACGAAGTGAAAGAGTCAGGAGGAAGCACAAACGTTGACCGTCAACACGGGGGCCGAGCTTTCAAGGACTCTATAACACGGTGTGATTGGTCAACAACCGGGCGGTGTAATTTAAAAATACGCCGGTTGGGGGATACAACCCATCGAAAACACTAAAATTGAGAAATGAACTAGCATTGGCAAATCAAATAAGTGTATCAATCATGACAATTGTGGATAATCGGATAGGTTATCCGGTGATTAAAATTCTATTTCCCACACAAACACAAGTGTATGGAAAGCTACATGATAATTGACCTGAATTATATGTGGAGCATCATTATTTGCTACTCCCTCTGATCCTAAATAAGTGTGGCACTAGTTCAAAACTGTGACATTTATTTTGGATTGGAGGGGGTAGTATTTTATTTCTAATGGCCTCGTAAGAGTTGACCGATCGTGCATGACGGAAGGGAGGGCGTACCCCATCGTACCAACATGGCTTTAGCCTTTCGTTCAGTGTATGCGGAGATGAAACAACTTCTACTGGTTGGCTACTGGTTTATAATTGGACCGTGGAGTTCCATCGCTTCTCGGTATAAGAAGGCTAATGCAAATCCTTCACCGTGGCGCTTTGGAATTTGAACCTGGCAAAAGTGATGGCCGGACTATGTACAGTTACTATGCATCTACGTTGTTGTTGGTGTGTATTGAGAACTGTCGGAAGGGAGAGAGAGGATTGATGGAATAGTTGTTGTATTGCTTGAGCCTCGTGGGCGTATATATAGGTGTACATGGTCATTTTGGAGTACAAGGCAAGGTAGAATAATATCCGATGCTATCCTAACTCTCCTAATAATCACGATACTCGACATACCCCCGCAGTCGCAACAGTAGCGATGCAGACGGTGAGACCGGAGAAAAATCCGAATGTAAGACGACGGACAACCCCCACGGTCGTAACGGTCAACGCATCGCGAAAGTCGTGGCTGGAGTGAAAACCGACGAGGTTTGTCAAGCAAGGCGATAGCCCTTTGTGCCGATGTCGATGTAGTCGAGAGCGTAGGGTGGTGTAGCCGTTGTTGAGGTAGCCGTGTGAGGGACGCCATGGTCGATGTCGAGTCGGGGTAGCCGGTGTCGAGGTAGTCGTCGTGGACCGGGAAGAAGAGCGGCGGCAGCGACCTGACGAGGCGGTGGCGGCGGCGGCGACTAGGTCAGAAGCAAAGTGATAGTGCTCGAAGTAGGCCAGGAAGAACTCGACAGCGTGACGAGGACCGGCGCGGACGGTGGCGTTCCTGCGCCTAGGGAGGCGGCGCGACTCATACCACATCGAGGTCGACGCGCGGGGACGGCGGTATGGACCGCGCGCCTGGACGCTACGGCCCGAATGGGTGATGCAGCGGCAGCGCGTGGGTCGGGGCGACGGCGAGGAAGACCTCAAGCCGGTTGCAGAGACTGCGTGCCACGCTCGCTACGGCCTGACGGGGCAACACAGCGACAACGCGAGGGTCGGTGCAGCCTCGGGGACAGCCTGGAGCAGAAGGCCTCAGGGTGACGGTTGACCGCGGGCCGCGGCACTACATCCAGAAGGAGCGACGCAGCGGCAGCGCGCGGGTTGGTGCAACCATATGAACGGCCTCAGGGAGACGGCGGGTACCACGTGCCGGGGTGCTACGGCCCGAAGGAGCAACGCATCGGCGGCGCGGATCGGTGCAGCCACAGGAAGAACCACAGGGCAGCGGCGCTGCGGCCTGACGGGCGACACGGCGGCAACCTGTTGCTCGATCGATGGTTGTGCGCTTATACGCGATGATGAAATTTCCAGCAGGTACAAGCAGCAAAGCTCTGCATGCATTGGACGTACAAGCCACCCTATACACAGTGACTTGGATCGGTAGATGTAGATCACCAAGCAGCAAATCACGCTGGAAGGCGGCCTACAATCCACGCCTGGACATGTAGTCGCCGTCAAAGTTGGAGTAGCTGCGCACAAAATCGACTGGGCAGTGGGCGACGCAAACTGATCTGTCGATCGGAAAACCAAAAAATAACACCGATCAATGCAATGGCGAAGAGAGAAAAATCTGAATCAAAGGATCAGGAAAAAAAGACTCTAGAGCAGCCGATCAAACACGATCAGTGGACGAACCCTAGGTACGGGTCCCGCAGCCCCCGGTTGCATGGAGACCGACAGCCCCGGAGGCGGCACGTAGCGGAAGCGGTGGCTAGTGTTTGGATCGAGATTAGGCTAATCCCATGTTAGAAGGGAGAGAGAGAATTGGTGGAATAGTTGTCATATTGCTTGAACCTCTCTCTCTCTCTCTCTCTCT
>NW_025230101.1:0-16534 GCF_018294505.1 Triticum aestivum | reverse complement strand
TGGAAGCAGGCTCATGGACAATCAGTTGGCGCTCTTGATGTTCAGCTGCAGGGCGAACCATTGAGATAGGTTCAACAACTAAGGGCTCTGTGGGAGCAGCCCGATCCTTCTTTGTTTTGCGCTTCTTCTTGGAGGGAGCAGTATCAGAGGCTTCAGGATGTTTCCTCTTTCTAGCTTCAGCCTCAGCAGTCCTCGTCTTCTTCAGTTCTGAAGCGATTGACCTAACCTTTGGCTTCAAGCCAGTCATGCTAGCTGGGAAGACAATGGGATGTGCTTCCTGCCTTGGTGCTTCGGGTTTGGCCACAGCTGGCTTCTTCTTCTTCTTTGCAGCCATCCTGGGATCGATGCCAGGACGACCAAGAGCCTTGCACTTCTCAGCCTCATTGTAGGCTTGCACACACTTGTCAGCCAGGCTCTTCATGCGCTCACGAGAACCTTGAGCTTCTTCACGCTTCTTGAGAAAGGCTTCTTTGAGCTCGTGCAGCATGATCTTGAAGTTTTTGACCTCTTGCACGCTGAGCTCTGCCATGTGCTTCTTGAACTGAGCTTTCTCATGGTCAATTTTGTGCTTCAGCTCAACTATGCGCTGAGCTAGAGCTAGCTCAGAAGCAATGGCACCAGAGAAGGCGACGTTGAGGCCAATTGGAAGTTGCAGATCCTCAAAGCTGAGATTGGGGGTTTCAAACCACTCATCAATGAAGTTGTGGATAATTGCCACATCAAAGAGAGGGAAACCATTGAAGATTTCTGCTTCTTCTTTGCTCTTGATCAGTTGCTCAAGAGCGTCATCTGCAAGATCTTCATCGCTGAACAGATCAATGGCATCGTTGCGCAGAATAGCAGCAGCAGTCAGTTCTTGGATGGTGTGTTGCCAGGGCATCTTTACTCTCAAGGTCTTGGAGATGCATGACAAATCTTCAGACTGCACACTGTCTTCAGGAGGTGCAGTAGCCAGTGGCTTCGCCCGTGAGATTTTTGGTGCTGAGGCAGGCTTTGAAGCTTTAGGCTTCTTCAATTTCTTTGGCTTCGGCGGTGTAGGAGCTTCATCAGATTCAGCGTCATCCGCAGGCTCATCCACAGTTGTCCCTTGAACCATGATATGAGTGATGAGACCTTCCAGGTTGTAGAAGGGCCCAACAAGATTGGGTTCAGCTTCGCAGGTGCCATCGGCACGGGGAGCAGAAGGGCCAGGGTTGAAATCAAGTCCCCATGACTTCTTGTTTTGCTTGGCCGAATTCTTGGCAAACTAGAAGTTGCACTTGAACAGATTGTCGTCACCACACCATAGCAATGAAGATGGGTGTGCATCCATAGGCTGTGGTCCACGGACCATGCAGGGATAGAAGCCTTGTTCAATGGCTTCATCTTTGGACCTGGGTTGAAGATTTCTGTATAGGATGTCTCCCCATGGTCGTTTGATGGCATTTTCTCAGCATATTCCTGGGTCACAAACCTGTACTTGAACCATTGTTCTGTCCAATATCTTCTAATCCATTGGATTCGGGTCTTGCGCTGATTGTAATCCTCTTCAGGATCTGTCTTGTAAAGCTCTGAGAGGTCATCAGGAAAATCTCTTGACGTTCCCCCACGACACTGTCTGCCACCCTTCCTTACTGATTTCTCTGTAGCCATGAACTTCAAATTGAATGGCTTCACCACGTTCAAAGGCTTTCGCTTGCTGGACAAACAGGAACTGGCTTCGGGAGAGTTAATGTGATGCTGTAAGAATTCTACAGACGAATGCAGACTATGAGAACCAAGGGATTCTCCCACGGACATGTACCTATGACAGCATTAGAGATGCGAAGGAAGGGGAAGAAGTCATATGCATTCTCAGAAGATTTTGAAGATAAATCAGTTTAGGAGACATTGACCTCATCGTGCGAAGACATTCACTTATATGTTGAGAGTTGGTTCCAGATTTGTATGAATCCGCGAATAAGTACAAGTGAGGAATCTAACTAGATATGAATCTTAAGTGAATATTCTAGGTAGTATGAGATGCAGACATGATAGATCTAACATTGTATAGGCAGAAACTTATTTTGGCAAACAGGATGAATCTTTGAGGATCAAGAAGATGGTAAAAATAGAGTTATATTTACCACGCAAAGAACTACTAGATGGGAAGAGTAGGAGACCGAGTAGTTCAATCCACCGTGCCCTCTCTTGGCGACGGAGAACACCTACGGCGGCAGCGGAGAAGACGATGTCCGCGGCCGGCGTGAGGACGGCATCAGAGAAGTCGCGGCAGCTAAGCGCTTCGCCGCTAGCGTCGTCGAGAGCTAGCGAGGGCGCTAGGGTTTGACGAGGTGGAGAGGTGGAAGAAGGTTTTCTTGACCGCAGGGGACATGTATTTATAAGGAAGTGTGCGGCACAACGCAATTACGCAGGTGCCCCTGGCGGTTCACATCTAAGGAACACGTGGCAAACATGCAACATACATGGAGTTGTCCCACGTTCCCACGCACATCTGGATTGTCGGGTGGTTGTTCCCACTTCTCCGGGTTTCAGGTGAAGGAATTAGCATTGAAACGGACTTAATGTTTGTCTCTGTATCTTCTGCTGACAAGGATGCAGAGAGGATATTCGACAGTTTCAATAGAATGCATATGATTTGGAGAGATAGAGTTTGAGATAGAAAGCATAGAGAGGTTAGGGTCCGACCACATTCACTTAGTTCAAAAGATTCAACAAGAAGACATAGCTATAAGTGAATGCTGTAGAGGACAGAACACTAGTATATATATATATGTGTGAGAAAGACAATCAAACCAACATAGTGAAGATAATCATGAAGACAAGTTGAGAATGAAGACAAACAAAATGTGAAGACATAGCAAATGTAATGCATGGGTGAAACACTTCAAACAGAGGAATTTGGTGGTGGCGTTACCCACCGTATAGGAAGTATTAGACCCAGACACGGCGCACAATTATCGTGGCGCTCCAAAGTCAAACTCCATGTTAATGTATTCACACTCAGAATGTAAGTCTTCATTGATTGAAGATATACTTCACTTCGTGTGTTCCACATCTAAGTCATCAATATGCATAAGTGTTAGGATGTGTGCCTGATCACAGGACATTTGAGGATTCCAAGATATTTAGCTCACACCGTAACTTGCAAAATCTCTTCTCATCCAAGGGCTTGGTGAAGATATCTGCCAATTGCTCTTCAGTGTTGACGTGTATGATATCAATATCTTCCTTCACAACATGATCTCTGAGAAAGTGATGACGAATTTCAATGTGCTTTGTCTTCGAGTGCTGAACTGGGTTGTTGGAAATCTTGATGGCGCTTTCATTGTCGCAGTAGAGTGGCACTTGCTTCAGATGAATGCCATAGTCTTTGAGTGTTTGCTTCATTCCGAAGCTGAGCGCAGCAAGATCCAGCAGCAATGTATTCAGATTCAGCAGTGGAGAGAGATACACAGTTTTGTTTCTTTTTAGACCAACATACAAGTGATCGTCCAGAAAATGACATGTGCCTGATGTAGACTTGCGATCCACCTTGTCACCAGCATAATCAGCATCCGAGAATCCAACCAGATCATACTCTGAGCCCTTTGGATACCATAATCCTAATGTTGGGGTGTGAGCCAAATATCGAAGAATTCGCTTCACAGCTAAGTGATGCAATTCCTTTGGTGCCGCTTGGAATCGAGCACACATGCAAACACTAAGCATAATATCTGGCCTAGATGCACATAGATAAAGTAAAGAACCAATCATGGAGCGGTATACCTTTTGATCGAACTCTTTACCATTGTCGTCGGGACCCAGATGATGTTTGGCTGGCATTGGAGTCGTGAAGCCTTTGCAGTCTTGCATCCCAAATTTCTTCAGGCAATCTTTGAGATACTTCTCTTGAGATATGAAGATGTCGTTGCATTGCTGACGTATTTGAAGACCAAGGAAGAACTTCAGCTCACCCATCATGGACATCTGATATTGCTCTTGCATCATATATCCAAACTCGTCAGTGTATTTCTGATTGGTGCAGCCGAAGATAATGTCATCCACATATATTTGGCACACAAACAGTTCACCATCATATGTCTTCGTGAAGAGAGTGGGGTCGACGGAACTAGGTTTGAAGCCTTTGCTCTTCAGGAAGTATTTGAGTGTGTCATACCAATCCCGAGGGGCTTGTTTGAGGTTGTACAGTGCCTTGTTGAGCTTGTACACCATGTCGGGATGTTTTGGATCTTCAAAGCCAGGCGGTTGTGCAACATACACTTCTTCTTCAATCTTGCCATTGAGAAAGGCGCTCTTCACATCCATTTGATATAGAAGAATGTTATGATGATTTGCATAGGCCAGCAGTATGCGTATGGCTTCAAGTCTAGCCACAGGAGCAAATGTTTCATCGAAGTCAATCCCTTCAACTTGAGTGTACCCTTGAGCAACGAGACGAGATTTGTTTCTAACAACTTGACCATGCTCATCTTGCTTGTTGCGATATATCCATTTGGTGCCTATTATATTGTGCTTGCGAGGATCGGGACGCTTAACCAGTTCCCATACATTATTCAGCTCAAACTGCTGAAGCTCTTCTTGCATAGCTTGAATCCATTCAGGTTCCATGAAGGCTTCTTCAACTTTCTTGGGTTCAGATATTGAGACGAATGCAAAGTGCCCACAGAAATTTGCTAGCTGTGTTGCCCTTGAACGAGTGAGTGGACCTGGTGCATTGATGCTATCAATTATTTTCTCAATCTGTACTTCATATGCAACACGAGGATGTACAGGACGAAGATTTTGCTCTTGCTGATCATTGTCATCGTGAGAAGGATTGTCTTCAGGCTGAGCATTGTCTTCAGTTTGATCATTGTCTTCAGGTCTCTCAGGTGCGGAGATGATAAGTTCCTCTTCAGGCTGAGCTTCAGACGGTATGATTTCTCCAGTTCCCATAAGTTTGATTGATTCACTGGATGGAACTTCATCTAGCACATTTGGCAGGTGCTCTCTTTGTGAGCCGTTCGTCTCATCAAACCGCACATCCACTATTTCAACCACTTTATAGTGAAAAAGGTTGAAGACTCTGTAGGAGGGCGAATCCTTTCCATATCCAAGCATAAAACCCTCATGTGCTTTTGGTGCAAATTTTGAAGTGTGATGTGGATCCTTGATCCAGCACCTGGTGCCTAATACTCTGAAGTAACTGACATTTGGCTTCTTGCCAGTAAGGAGCTCATAGGATGTCTTGTTCAGAAGCTTGTCAATATAAACACGGTTGATGATATGGCATGCAGTATCAATGGCTTCCGGCCAGAATTTTCTTGGAGTCTTGTATTCATCAAGCATCGTCCGGGCCATCTCAATAAGTGTTCTGTTCTTGCGTTCGACGACGCCATTCTGCTGTGGCGTGTACGGAGCTGAGAATTCATGTGTGATGCCTAAGGTATCAAGATATGTATCTAGGCCAGTGTTCTTGAATTCAGTGCCATTGTCACTTCTGATGTGCTTTATCTTGGCGCCATAGTTGTTCATTGCTCGATTGGCGAAGAGTCTGAAGACATCCTGCACTTCAGTCTTGTAGAGGATTATATGCACCCAAGTATATCTTGAATAATCATCAACAATGACAAAGCCATAGAGACAAGCAGTAGTAGTAAGAGTTGAGTAATGAGTGGGATCGAAAAGATCCATGTGGAGCAGTTCAAAGGGTTGAGTCGTTGTCATGATTGTCTTCGAGGGATGCTTGGCCCTCGTCATCTTTCCTGCTTCACAGGCACCGCATAAGTGATCCTTCTTGAACTTGATGCCCTTGATGCCTATGACATGCTTCTTCCTTGCAAGGGTGTGGAGGTTCCTCATGCCAGCATGCCCTAGCCTCCGATGCCAGAGCCAGCATTCAGAAGCTTTTGCTAGAAGACATACGGCAAGTTGTGGTCCTGCTGAGAAATCTACCACGTACAAATCATCTTTCCGATGCCCTTCAAACACTAGAGACTTGTCAGATTCCATTAGAACAAGGCAACGATATTTTCCAAATATCACAATCATGTTTAAATAGCAAAGCATTGAGACAGACATTAAGTTGAAACCAAGGGATTCAACAAGCATGACTTTATCCATGTGTTGATCCTTTGAGATTGCAACTCTACCTAGACCCAATACCTTGCTTTTACCAGTGTCAGCAAATGTGATGTGACTTTTGTCCGATGGACATAAGGTTGAGTCCATGAGAAGGCTTCGCTTGCCAGTCATGTGATTGGTACACCCACTATCAATAATCCATTCTGAAGCTGCTGGTGTCGTACCCTACAATGCAGTTAGGGGGATAGGCTTCACGAAGAGAATTGTGAAGCATAAACATTTGACGAGCAAGTGGATTATGAAAGCTTAGATCACGGTTAGGACTGATAGGGTAAGTAGCAAGCGACTCAGGAACAAAATACATAATAAGACCATTTGGGCATTTGATCTTGCGCCCTACAAGATGTTTAAGGTCCCCAGCAATAGTGTCAGACGATTTTGGTTTTCGGCTGGAGACCTTTTCCTGCAAAAGAGAGTTAAGCTTTCTTAGCCACCCACATCTTCAAGGGTGGCTTCGAAGCAATGAGTCTAAGTGCAGTATCTGAGAACTTTGGCTTTGGAGCCCGAGCAAAAAATCTTGCAAGTGGACAATAGTACTCATAAGAATAAGTAGAATAGTTCTTGGTCTTATGAACATGGCGATTTGATGAAAAACGCTCATATTCACATGCCTGAGTATGGTTTCCCTGTGGTGTCATGATGACATTCACAGGAAGATTCTCCAAACACCTTTTCGGCACCTAGATCTTCTTCATAGGCGGTCCATTCCTGCAGTTAGTACCAATATACCCGGCAAACACTTCACCATTCTGATTCTTAAACTGTTTATAGTTTGCATCAAAGGATTCATCAATAACAATGGGATTAGCACAAGTGAAGCCAGATAGGGCGGATGGATCCGCTGAAGGTTCCTTTGCAGCAACCCATGTGGTTTTGGGGTACTGCTTAGGTTTCCAGTAAGAGCCATCAGCATTCATTTTCCTTTCGAACCCAACACCCTCTTTCCTAGGGTTTCGGTTCAGGATCTGCCTTTTGAGGACATCACATAGTGTCTGATGCCCTTTGAGACTTTTGTACATCCCTGTTTCAAGTAGTGTCTTCAATCTAGCATTCTCATCAGCAATAGCAGTGGTATCCTCAGCAGAGGGGTTAGTTACCACATCAACAGTTGAAGATATTGCAATAGTAGTAGCAGTAGAACATTCAGCAACAGAAGTAGCGTTATCACGCTCAATGCATTTAAGACATGGTGGTTCAAATCCTTCCTGAGCGGGACTGATCTGTTCGGCGCGAAGTGACTCGTTTTCCTTTTGAAGATCTTCATGAGCCGCTCTCAATTTCTTGAGTTCTTGCTTCCTTTGAAGATAATCATAGGAAAGCTTTTCATGAGTTGTTGAGAGCGTTTCATGATGACTTTCAAGTTCCTCATACTTAACATGAAGATTTTTTATGTCTTCAATTAAGGACTGAGATCGAGTCATTTCAGCATCCAACAGGTCATCACTTTTGTCTAACAGTTTTTGAATATGTTCCAGAGCTTTCTGTTGTTTAGTGGCAAGGGAAGCAAGTTTTGCATAGCTGGGTCCAAATTCATCACCAGATTCATCATCAGCATCTTTTGCCATAAGGCATGATGTAGAAGATGATGATTCTGGTTCGGATGTCATCACTTTGAGAGATTCCTTAAAGTCCTCAAACCAAGGATCATGACGAGTTCGATGACCTTCATAGACCTCAGAGATACGGTCCCAGATAAGCTTCGCATGATCGAGATGCATGATATTCCTAAACTGATTTTGAGATAGACAAGAGCAGATGACGTCCTTCACCGTGAGGTTGAGAAGAGTGTACTTGCGAATGTCATCAGCTTCCGCCATCTTGCACAGATCGGTCAGACCAATCTCAGTGATGGTCCACAGGTCGCTATTTGTCGCCATGAGGCGCTTCTTCATCATGGCCTTCCACTTGGGATACTCGTGACCGTCAAAGATGGGGCATGACACAGTCTTCATTCCTGTGGTCGACATAACTAAAACTCCAGGCGGTTAAACCAAAATCACACAGAACAAGGGAGTACCTTGCTCTGATACCAATTGAAAGTGCGTTATATCGACTAGGGGGGTGAATAGGCAATTTTTATGAAAGTCTTCAAAACATGGAAGTTTCGAAGACAAATGATAGAAATGAACCTATTACCATGCAGCGGAAGGTAGACTACACTAGGCAGACCATAGTCAAGTATTCAATGAAGTGAAAGCACAATGACTAATAGCAGCTAGGCAGTAAAGATCAGGTACACAGTGAAGATAAATGGATAATGCAAATAGGCACTGACTTCACAAGAGCCAACTGTAAATAAAGAGATGGAAAGGATAGAACCAGTGTGCGTGATGAAGACAAAGGTTTGGTAGACCAATTCCAACTGCGGTGACAGTTGTACGTCTGGTTAGGGCGGATAGGTATTTAAACCTGAGGACACTCAGTCTCGGACACCTAGTCCTGAACACGCAGCTCAGGACACTTAGTCCTCACCGTATTCCCCTTGAGCTAAGGTCACACAGACCTCGCCCAATCACTCTGGTAAGTCTTCAAGGTAGACTTCCAAACCTTCACAGACTTCGTTCACCAGCGATCCACAATGACTCTTGGATGCTCAGAACGCGACGCCTAACCGGCTGGAGGATTCACAGTCCTCAAGTGTAATAAGTCTTCAGATCACACAGATAGGAAGACTTAAGTGATGCCTAACACTCTTTGGCTCTGGGTGTTTAGGGCTTTATCCTCGCAAGGAATTCTCTCTCAAAGGCTTCGAGATGGGTTGCTCTCAAACGACAAAAGCCGTGCTTTAACTCTGAGCAGCCAACCATTTGTGGTTGTAGGGGGTGGGCTATTTAAAGCCACTAGGCAACCCGACCTGATTTGTCCGAAATGACCCTGGGTCACTAAGGAACTAACACGTGTTCCAATGGTCAGATTTCAAACACACACGGCAACTTTACTTGGGCTACAAGCAAAGCTGACTTATCCAACTCTGGACAAGATTTGCTCTCATAGTCTTCACTCGAAGACATAGGATTTTGGTTAAGCATCACTTCAGTCATTCTGACTGGTTCTCTTGGACCCCACTTAATAGTACGATGGTTCCTATGACTCAACAAAGAAGAAAAAGAACTACGAAAGAACTAAGTCTTCGCGCTCCATAGTCTTCATACGATGTCTTCTCTTGTCATAGTCTTCAATGTGAATGTCTTCACATACCACCTTAGTCTTTAATGTCTTCTTACGTTTTTAGGGGTCATCTCTGGTAGGAAAACCGAATCAATGAGGGACTTCTACCTGTGTTATCCTGCAATTCTCACAAACACATTAGTCCCTCAACTAGGTTTGTTGTCAATACTCCAAAACCAACTAGGGGTGGCACTAGATGCACTTACAGAAACAATCAAAAATTATAGATACGTTGGAGACGTATCAACTACGTCTGTCCGCATCCAACCACCCCAGGCCGGATCCGGAGATCTCCTTCTTCCCCGGATGCCACCAGCCGCGGCCGCCAGCCTCCCCATCCTGCAAAACAGCGAGGCCCCAGGAGCTTGAGTGCGGGCGGGGCGTCGTGAAGGAGGTAGGCTGGAGCTGCGGGAGGCGCCGATCTTCCCCGATCTGCTTCCTCCGGCCAGATTCATCACCTGTTAGTCTCTGGTGAGCCCGCTGGCCGGCCCAGGATCCACCCTTCGCTGCTCCTCTAATTGTTGTTCTGCACTGACGACGAGCAGCGCATGTCAATCTCCAAGTAGGTTAGTTGGGTCGTCGGTGCAGTTCGCAGGCACATGACAGGAGGACGGCGTGTTGTTTCCTGGCGCATGGGGGTTTCATTTCGTCCATGCGACGTTGCAGTGCGGATGCATGCGGCATGCAATTTACTTGGTGTGGGCAGGAGGTTCTACACCTGTCCCATGCAGTTCGCCGGAGGAAATAGGGCGTTACCCTGGTGCAGTTCAGCTCAGGGAACTTAGCGGTCAATTTCTTTTTGGTGTTCAATTTTCTATGATGTTGTCGATTGTATGACCGTAAGTATAGGGATGCAGATCATTTTTGGGGTGAAAAGTTAAGTACAAAATAGGGGGAGCACCAAGGTAACCTCGCCCAGGCACTGTCCCCGCAAACAATGAAAGTTGACAATTTCTTTGTATTTTTTAGTCCTTATTGATACAATCTACAGTTTTTTGTTTCACGGTGTGCCGTCTCCACCAACGTAAGTTTCTCAATCTCCGACAACCTGCTCCCGTGTGTGATCTGGATTGAATTCGTAACTGTGTCCTTCTCCAACACAAATCAAGGGAGTGTCCGACCCGGGTTGGATTTCGCTCCTATGAGAAGGAAGGTCCTCGGCCGGAACCTCCATCAGGTTTGCGTGCTTGGACCAATAAATCCATAAAATCCCAGAGTACTTGGACCAGAAAAGCATCATGTCGCCTTTGAGTTTGCCGGAGGTAGAAGAACATCCATCGAACTGTCCAATATCGACAACAACGGCTACAGCAGAGGTATGTAGCCCCTTGAGCCAAATCATTAACCTGGCCCATGAAATCAAGGGTAGCCCCTGTTTCTCTCTGCCACCCAAGTGTGAAGTTGTTCTTTTATTCAGTACATAAGCATCGAGAAAGTTTTTAGCAAAGTTTCAGTTATGTTCTATCTACTTTCTTCAGAGTTTAGAAAGTTGATTCAAGTCAGAGTTGATTCAAGTCTGTAGTGCTTCCACTAGATTCATAGATGCTACACTTCTGTTATTATGTTCAATATTTTTTGCCTTCTGAGACTAAATAGTGTTGCTACTCTGCATCTAGTACACCCGCTCAATATTTGTAAACTCTGAATTTTTATTTACTAAAGAAATTTTAGAGTAAACACTGAACTGCAACATAGCAAAATTTAATCCCTCACAAACTTTGCAGATTTTGTTTTAGTTTTGCAGTTCAATTTGCTTGCTTGTGTATATGTGCGTGCATACTGAGAGAGATGGAGAGATTATTCTATTCTAGCCGTCGTATTTTCTGTGAAAATTCTTCTCCCTCCACTCCGTTTCCGATTGCCTGAAATCTGAATGTGAAAAGCAGTTGCAAATTGAGAGCAGCGGAGTCAATGTCCAAAAGTTCAGAGCAGGTACATGTTTTTGAGATTCAGAGGACATGTAAGCTGGGAGATGGGTTGCCATGCTTTGTAAGTATGATTAGATGGACTAAAGTTGTTTCTGTGTGCTCAACACAATGTAGTTATTACAAACCATATGTAATTAAACTAACTGCATATATTTTGGACTGCAATTACATAGCCAGGCAATGTATATTGTGCAAAGTTCATAGATCCATGTTTAAATGAAGTGCAATGTGTTTTCTCGGTGGAGGGATTTGTGCACATGGACGGAGGCAATCAAGGGAAGCAGTCATGAGCAAGGTGTTCGAGGGCTATGAGCGCCAGTAATGCAAGGTCTGAGACACCACAGCTCTTGCACTTGATCTGGTTTTATTTATCCGCTACCCTTACATTCCGCCGTTAGGAAGTTATTAGCACTAGGCATGTGATTTTGGAAGGTGGAAGCTTTATTTTGGTGTATGGGCAAATGGTGCTCGCAAACTATGGGAAAAAATGCATATATGATGCGATCAGGAATCCATTAACTTATATTAGTATCTCCTTTTGGTTCGATTTAAATATCATCTTTTCATGCATTTAATTTGCCCCTCGGGTGTTTTACGTAAGATACTATAAGGATTACATAACTTTCTTTACCAATTACAGCACCTACAGTGGCAGGACATGCTTTCTATATGCAGTTCTCCAACTAAAAGTCATCTCAAGTCAATATGATATATATAATCTCCTTTACTTAACTAGCTGAAACTCACGGACTATGTATTGTCAGCTATATCACGCAAGCAGCCTTGCAACTACAAACCTTACGGACTTCTCTTTTCACATATATATATCCACACTTTGTAAACATTTCATTCCTATTTCTAAACTTGTTATACGTTTATTTGTAGTCCGCCAAGAAAAAATAAAGTAGTGACCAAATATGCTTATATACTACTACCTCAAGTTTATTTTCCTTAAAAGTTCTGATAGTATATGTGTCTATTTTTTGACCTATTTTTGTTACTATTAAAAATCAGTTACATTTCTAAATTTTGTATGAAGCATATAGATCTTATGAAATTTGAATTCACGGTAATTTAGTTACTCTACATTAATTATTAAGCTCTCGCTGAGTATGTAACTATCACAATGTATGTTTCTCCCGCTCAAAGACTATTCCATGCACAACTACTCTTCCATCCGATAGCACTGTGGAGCTGAAGTAGGCACTGCTGAAGGTGTTAGGGTGTCTTCTTCACATCCACACTACATTGTATGGAATTCTTTTTGTTTTTGTTCTGTGGAAAGTCCTAATGCCGAGTATTAAGTAACACATGTCCTTACAAACTCACCCATACAGAAAAAGAAAATTTCATTCAAATCCTTAGGAGAGCCGAACTCTTCCTCCTGAATCCATCGACGTTGCATTGTGAGCATAACTCAATGGTGCCTTTGGGCGGCACCGTTGTCTTGTTTCCCTATCCAAAACCCTAAGACAACCGAAAACATGTCGCCATCGAGGATCCCGTCGTGCAACCCCCTTCTCCAATGACCAGGCTAAGGGACACCATCAAAGATTGCCAATGCATCGGAGCTGAGCTGCCAGCCCAGACCAGCCATCAATGCACACGTAACAGCTAGCCCTCCCGCCATATCGTTCGCCCCACTAGGGCGCACACCACATCACTGAAGGACCTCCCTGCCACTGATGTCTACTACACAACCTTCTTCTTGTAGACGCTGTTGGGCCTCCAAGCGCAGAGGTTTGTAGGACAGTAGAAAATTTCCCTCAAGTGGATGACCTAAGGTTTATCAATCCGTAGGAGGCGTAGGATGAAGATGGTCTCTCCCAAGCAACCCTGCAACCAAATAAAAAAGAGTCTCTTGTGTCCCCAACACACCCAATACAATGGTAAATTGTATAGGTGCACTAGTTCGGCGAAGAGATGGTGATACAAGTGGTATATGGATGGTAGATAAAGGTTTTTGTAATCTGAAAATATAAAAACAGCAAGGTAACTAATGATAAAAGTGAGCACAAATGGTATTGCAATGCGTTGAAACAAGGCCTATGGTTCATACTTTCACTAGTGCAAGTTCCCTCAACAATAATAACATAATTGGATCATATAACTATCCCTCAACATGCAACAAAGAGTCACTCCAAAGTCACTAATAGCGGAGAACGAACGAAGAGATTATGGTAGGGTACGAAACCACCTCAAAGTTATTCTTTCCAATCAATCCGTTGGGCTATTCCTATAAGTGTCACAAACAGCCCTAGAGTTTGTACTAGAATAACACCTTAAAACACAAATCAACCAAAACCCTAATGTCACCTAGATACTCCAATGTCACCTCAGGTATCCGTGGGTATGATTATATGATATGCATCACACAATCTCAGATTCGTCTATTAAACCAACACATAGAACCTCAAGGAGTGCCCCAAAGTTCCTACCGGAGAATCACGACGAAAACGTGTGCCAACCCCTATGCATAGGTTCATGGGCGGAACCCGCAAGTTGATCACCAAAACATACATCAAGTGAATCACGTGGTATCCCATTGTCACCACAGATTCGCACGACAAGACATGCATCAAGTGTTCTCAAATCTTTAAAGACTCAATCCAATAATATAACTTCAAAGGGGAAACTCAATCCATTACAAGAGAGTAGAGGGGGGAAGAACATCATAGGATCCAAATATAATAGCAAAGCGCATGATACATCAAGATCGTATCACCTCAAGAACACGAGAGAGAGAGAGAGATCAAACACATAGCTACTGGTACATACCCTCAGCCCCGAGGGAGAACTACTCCCTCCTCGTCATGGAGAGCACCGGGATGATGAAGATGGCCACCGGAGAAGGATTCCCCCTCCGGCCGCAGGGTGCCGGAACGGGTCTAGATTGGTTTTCGGTGGCTACGGAGGCTTCTGCCGGCGGAACTCCCGATCTATTGTGCTCCCCAATCATTTTAGGGTATATGGAGATATATAGGCGGAAGAAGTACGTCAGGGGAGCCACGAGGGGCCCACGAGGGTGGAGGGTGCGCCCAGGGGGATGGGCGCGCCCCCCCTGCCTCGTGGCTTCCTCGTTGCCTCCCTTACGTGGACTCCAAGTCTCCCGTGTTGCTTTCCTTCCAAAAATAAGTTTCGTGAAGTTTCAGGTCAATTGGACTCCGTTTGATTTTCCTTTTCTGCGATACTCTAAAACAAGGAAAAAAATAGAAACTGGCACTGGGCTCTAGGTTAATAGGTTAGTCCCAAAAATCATATAAAATAGCATATAAATGCATATAAAACATCCAAGGTTGATAATATAATAGCATGGAACAATAAAAAATTATAGATACGTTGGAGACATATCAGCATCCCCAAACTTAATTCCTGCTCGTCCTCGAGTAGGTAAATGATAAAAATAGAATTTTTGATGTGGAATGCTACCTAACATATTTATCAATATAATCTTCTTTATTGTGGCAAGAATATTCAGATCCATAAGATTCAAGACAAAAGTTTAATATTGACATAGAAAATAATAATACTTCAAGCATACTAATAAAGCAATTATGTCTTCTCAAAATAACATGGCCAAAGAAAGCTATGCCTAAAAAATCATATAGTCTGGCTATGCTCTATCTTCACCACACAAAATATTTAAATCATGCACAACCCCGATGACAAGCCAAGCAATTATTTCATACTTTTGATGTTCTCAAACTTTTTCAATCTTCACGCAATACATGAGCGTGAGCCATGGACATAGCACTATAGGTGGAATAGAATGGTGGTTGTGGAGAAGACAAAAAAGAGAAGATAGTCTCACATCAACTAGGCATATCAACGGGCTATGGAGATGCCCATCAATAGATATCAATGTGAGTGAGTAGGGATTGCCATGCAACGGATGCACTAGAGCTATAAGTGTATGAAAGCTCAAAAAGAAACTAAGTGGGTGTGCATCCAACTTGCTTGCTCACGAAGACCTAGGGCATTTTGAGGAAGCCCATCATTGGAATATACAAGCCAAGTTCTATAATGAAAGATTCCCACTAGTATATGAAAGTGAGAACATAGGAGACTCTCTATCATGAAGATCATGATGCTACTTTGAAGCACAAGTGTGGTAAAAGGATAGTAGCATTGCCCCTTCTCTCTTTTCCTCTAATTTTTTTATTTGGGCCTTCTCTTTTTTTATGGCCTCTTTTCTCTCTTTTTTATTTGGGCTTCTTTGGCCTCTTTTATTTATTTATTTTCGTCCGGAGTCTCATCCCTACTTGTGGGGGAATCATAGTCTTCATCATCCTTTACTCATTGGGACAATGCTCTAATAATGATGATCATCACACTTTTATTTACTTACAACTCAAGAATTACAACTCGATACTTAGAACAAGATATGACTCTATATGAATGCCTCCAGCAGTGTACCAGGATGTGCAATGATGCATGAGTGACATGTATGAAAGAATTATGAACGGTGGCTTTGCCACAAATACGATGTCAACTACATGATCATGCAAAGCAATATGACAATGATGAAGCGTGTCATAATAGACGGAACGGTGGAATGTTGCATGGCAATATATCTCGGAATGGCTATGGAAATGCCATAATAGGTAGGTATGGTGGCTGTTTTGAGGAAGATATATGGTGGGTTTATGGTACCGGCGAAAGTTGCGCGGTATTAGAGAGGCTAGCAACGGTGGAAGGGTGAGAGTGCGTATAATCCATGGACTCAACATTAGTCATGAAGAACTCACATACTTATTGCAAAAATCTATTTGTTATCGAAACAAAGTACTACGCGCATGCTCCTAGGGGGATAGATTGGTAGGAAAATACCATCGCTCGTCCCCGACCGCCACTCATAAGGAAGACAATCAATAAATAAATCATGCTCCGACTTCATCACATAACGGTTCACCATATGTGCATGCTACGAGAATCACAAACCTCAACACAAGTATTTCTAAAATTCACAACTACTCAACTAGCATGACTCTAATATCACCATCTCCATATCTCAAAACAATTATCAAGTATCAAACTTCTCATAGTATTCAATGCACTTTATATGATAGTTTTTATTATATCCATCTTGGATGTCCATCATATTAGGACTAAATTCATAACCAAAGAAAATTACCATACTATTTAGGACTCTCAAAATAATATAAGTGAAGCATGAGAGTTCATCTATTTCTACAAAATAAAACCACCACCGTGCTCTAAAAAGATATAAGTGAAGCACTAGAGCAACAACAAACTACTCCGAAAGATATAAGTGAAGCTCAATGAGTAGTCGAATAATTATGCAACTATGTGAAGACTCTCTAACATTTAAG
>NW_025230100.1:15723-16538 GCF_018294505.1 Triticum aestivum | reverse complement strand
AGGATTTCATACGGAAACTCGTCTGTTACAAAGCGATTTCATTTTTTAAAACTTATTTGAACTCCTGATTTTTTGTGTGTTCAAAATGCACCATTCAAAGCCACATCATCATTTTTCAATCCTTTCTGACTTCATTTGTTATTTTTCATGCATTTACTAATTATTTTGAGCTATAAGACCATAAAATTGAAAAGCATTTGAAATGAACTCTGAAAAGGTTGAAAGTTGGCATGGCATCGTCATTTCATCCACATAGCTTGTGCAAGATAGTTGAGAGGGTTACGGCAAAAACTGGGTGCACTTCGTGTACAAAACGGACGATCTCTTTCAAAGTATCAGGATTTCATTCGGAAACTCATCTGTTACAAAGGGATTTCATTTTTTAAAACTTATTTGAACTCCTGACTTTTTGTGTGTTCAAAATGCACCATTCAAAGCCACATCATCATTTTTCAATCCTTTCTGACTTCATTTCTTATTTTTCATGCATTTACTAATTATTTTGAGCTATAAGACCATAAAATTGAAAAACATTTCAAAGGAACTCTGAAAAGGTTGAAAGTTGGCATGGTATCATCATTTCATCCACATAGCATGTGCAAGAAAGTTAAGAGGGTTACGGCAAAAACTGGATGCACTTCGTGTACAAACGGACAATCTCTTTCAAAGTATCAGGATTTCATACGGAAACTCGTCTGTTAAAAAGGGATTTCATTTTTTAAAACTTATTTGAACTCCTGACTTTTTGTGTGTTCAAAATGCACCATTCAAAGCCACATCATCATTTTTCAATCCTTTCTGACTTCATTTGTTAT
>NW_025230100.1:10279-11132 GCF_018294505.1 Triticum aestivum | reverse complement strand
GGTATCATCATTTCATCCACATAGCATGTGCAAGAAAGTTAAGAGGGTTACGGCAAAAACTGGATGCACTTCGTGTACAAAGCGGACAATCTCTTTCAAAGTATAAGGATTTCATACGGAAACTCGTCTGTTACAAAGCGATTTCATTTTTTAAAACTTATTTGAACTCCTGACTTTTTGTGTGTTCAAAATGCACCATTCAAAGCCACATCATCATTTTTCAATCCTTTCTGACTTCATTTGTTATTTTTCATGCATTTACTAATTATTTTGTGCTATAAGACCATAAAATTGAAAAGCATTTCAAATGAACTCTGAAAAGGTTTAAAGTTGGCATGGTATCGTCATTTCATCCACATAGCATGTGCAAGATAGTTGAGAGGGTTACGGCAAAATCTGGATGTACTTCGTGTACAAAATGGATGATCTCTTTCAAAGTATCAGGATTTCATTCGGAAACTCATCTGTTACAAAGGGATTTCATTTTTTTAAACTTATTTGAACTCCTGACTTTTTGTGTGTTCAAAATGCACCATTCAAAGACACATCATCATTTTTCAATCCTTTCTGACTTCATTTGTTATTTTTCATGCATTTACTAATTAGTTTAAGCTATAAGACCATAAAATTGAAAAGCATTTGAAATGAACTCTGAAAAGGTTGAAAGTTGGCATGGTATCATCATTTCATCCACATAGCATGTGCAAGAAAGTTAAGAGGGTTACGGCAAAAACTGGATGCACTTCGTGTACGAAACGGACGATCTCTTTCAAAGTATCAGGATTTCATTCGGAAACTCGTCTGTTACAAAGAGATTTCATTTTTTTAAACTTATTTGAACTCCTGACTTTTT
>NW_025230100.1:9550-10269 GCF_018294505.1 Triticum aestivum | reverse complement strand
TCTGTTTCAAAGTATCAAGATTTCATACGGAAACTCGTCTGTTAAAAAGGGATTTCATTTTTAAAAACTTATTTGAACTCCTGACTTTTTGTGTGTTCAAAATGCACCATTCAAAGCCACATCATCATTTTTCAATCCTTTCTGACTTCATTTCTTATTTTTCATGCATTTACTAATTATTTTGAGCTATAGGACCATAAAATTGAAAAGCATTTCAAAGGAACTCTGAAAAGGTTGAAAGTTGGCATGGTATCATCATTTCATCCACATAGCATGTGCAAGAAAGTTAAGAGGGTTACGGCAAAAACTGGATGCACTTCGTGTACAAATGGACAATCTCTTTCAAAGTATCACGATTTCATACAGAAACTCATCTGTTAAAAAGGGATTCAAAGCCACATCATCATTTTTCAATCCTTTCTGACTTCATTTGTTATTTTTCATGCATTTACTAATTATTTTGAGCTATAAGACCATAAAATTGAAAAGCATTTGAAATGAACTCTGAAAAGGTTGAAAGTTGGCATGGCATCGTCATTTCATCCACATAGCTTGTGCAAGATAGTTGAGAGGGTTACGGCAAAAACTGGATGCACTTCGTGTACAAAACGGACGATCTCTTTCAAAGTATCAGGATTTCATTCGGAAACTCATCTGTTACAAATGGATTTCATTTTTTTAAACTTATTTGAACTCCTGACTTCTTGTGTGTTCAAAAT
>NW_025230100.1:5902-9498 GCF_018294505.1 Triticum aestivum | reverse complement strand
TATAAGACCATAAAATTGAAAAGCATTTCAAATGAACTCTGAAAAGGTTGAAAGTTGGCATGGTATCATCATTTCATCCACATAGCATGTGCAAGAAAGTTAAGAGGGTTACGGCAAAAACTGTATGCACTTCGTGTACAAACGGACAATCTCTTTCAAAGTATTAGGATTTCATACGGAAACTCATATGTTAAAAAGGGATTTCATTTTTTAAAACTTATTTGAACTCCTGACTTTTTGGGTGTTCAAAATGCACCATTCAAAGCCACATCATCATTTTTCAATCCTTTCTGACTTCATTTGTTATTTTTCATGCATTTACTAATTATTTTGAGCTATAAGACCATAAAATTCAAAAGCATTTCAGAGGAACTCTGAAAAGGTTGAAAGTTGGCATGGTATCATCATTTCATCCACATAGCATGTGCAAGAAAGTTAAGAGGGTTACGGCAAAAACTGGATGCACTTCGTGTACAAACGGACAATCTTTTTCAATGTATCAGGATTTCATACGGAAACTCGTCTGTTAAAAAGGGATTTCATTTTTAAAAACTTAGTTGAACTCCTGACTTTTTGTGTGTTCAAAATGCACCATTCAAAGCCAAATCATCATTTTTCAATCCTTTCTGACTTCATTTGTTATTTTTCATGCATTTACTAATTATTTTGAGCTATAAGACCATAAAATTGAAAAGCATTTCAAATGAACTCTGAAAAGGTTGAAAGTTGGCATGGTATCATCATTTCATCCACATAGCATGTGCAAGAAAGTTAAGAGGGTTACGGCAAAAACTGGATGCACTTCGTGTACAAAGCGGACAATCTCTTTCAAAGTATCGGGATTTCATATGGAAACTCGTCTGTTACAAAGCGATTTCATTTTTTAAAACTTATTTGAACTCCTGACTTTTTGTGTGTCAAAATGCACCATTCAAAGCCACATCATCATTTTCCAATCCTTTCTGACTTCATTTGTTATTTTTCATGCATTTAATAATTATTTTGAGCTATAAGACCATAAAATTGAAAAGCATTTCAGAGGAACTCCGAAAAGGTTGAAAGTTGGCATGGTATCATCATTTCATCCACATAGCATGTGCAAGAAAGTTAAGAGGGTTACGGCAAAAACTGGATGCACTTCGTGTACAAACGGACAATCTTTTTCAATGTATCAGGATTTCATACGGAAACTCGTCTGTTAAAAAGGGATTTCATTTTTAAAAACTTATTTGAACTCCTGACTTTTTGTGTGTTCAAAATGCACCATTCAAAGCCAAATCATCATTTTTCAATCCTTTCTGACTTCATTTGTTATTTTTCATGCATTTACTAATTATTTTGAGCTATAAGACCATAAAATTGAAAAGCATTTCAAATGAACTCTGAAAAGGTTGAAAGTTGGCATGGTATAATCATTTCATCCACATACCACGTGCAAGAAAGTTAAGAGGGTTACGGCAAAAACTGGATGCACTTCGTGTACAAAGCGGACAATCTCTTTCAAAGTATCAGGATTTCATACAGAAACTCGTCTGTTAAAAAGGGATTTCATTTTTTTAAACTTATTTGAACTCCTGACTTTTTCTGTGTTAAAAATGCACCATTCAAAGCCACATCATCATTTTTCAATCCTTTCTGACTTCATTTGTTATTTTTCATGCATTTACTAATTATTTTGAGCTATAAGACCATAAAATTGAAAAGCATTTCAAAGGAACTCTGAAAAGGTTGAAAGTTGGCATGGTATCATCATTTCATCCACATAGCATGTGCAAGAAAGTTAAGAGGGTTACGGCAAAAACTGGATGCACTTCGTGTACAAACGGACAATCTCTTTCAAAGTATCAGGATTTCATACAGAAACTCGTATGTTAAAAAGGGATTTCATTTTTTAAAACTTATTTGAACTCCTGACTTTTTGTGTGTTCAAAATGCACCATTCAAAGCCACATCATCATTTTTCAATCCTTTCTGACTTCATTTGTTATTTTTCATGCATTTACTAATTATTTTGAGCTATAAGACCATAAAATTGAAAAGCATTTCAGAGGAACTCTGAAAAGGTTGAAAGTTGGCATGGTATCATCATTTCATCCACATAGCACGTGCAAGAAAGTTAAGAGGGTTACGGCAAAAACTGGATGCACTTCGTGTACAAACGGACAATCTTTTTCAATGTATCAGGATTTCATACGGAAACTCGTCTGTTAAAAAGGGATTTCATTTTTAAAAACTTATTTGAACTCCTGACTTTTTGTGTGTTCAAAATGCACCATTCAAAGCCAAATCATCATTTTTCAATCCTTTCTGACTTCATTTGTTATTTTTCATGCATTTACTAATTATTTTGAGCTATAAGACCATAAAATTGAAAAGCATTTCAAATGAACTCTGAAAAGGTTGAAAGTTGGCATGGTATAATCATTTCATCCACATAGCACGTGCAAGAAAGTTAAGAGGGTTACGGCAAAAACTGGATGCACTTCGTGTACAAAGCGGACAATCTCTTTCAAAGTATCAGGATTTCATACAGAAACTCGTCTGTTAAAAAGGGATTTCATTTTTTTAAACTTATTTGAACTCCTCACTTTTTCTGTGTTCAAAATGCACCATTCAAAGCCACATCATCATTTTTCAATCCTTTCTGACTTCATTTGTTATTTTTCATGCATTTACTAATTATTTTGAGCTATAAGACCATAAAATTGAAAAGCATTTCAAAGGAACTCTGAAAAGGTTGAAAGTTGGCATGGTATCATCATTTCATCCACATAGCATGTGCAAGAAAGTTAAGAGGGTTACGGCAAAAACTGGGTGCACTTCGTGTACAAACGGACAATCTCTTTCAAAGTATTAGGATTTCATACGGAAACTCGTCTGTTAAAAAGGGATTTCATTTTTTAAAACTTATTTGAACTCCTGACTTTTTGTGTGTTCAAAATGCACCATTCAAAGCCACATCATCATTTTTCAATCCTTTCTGACTTCATTTGTTATTTTTCATGCATTTACTAATTATTTTGAGCTATAAGACCATAAAATTGAAAAGCATTTCAGAGGAACTCTTAAAAGGTTGAAAGTTGGCATGGTATCATCATTTCATCCACATAGCATGTGCAAGAAAGTTAAGAGGGTTACGGCAAAAACTGGATGCACTTCGTGTACAAACGGACAATCTCTTTCAATGTATCAGGATTTCATACGGAAACTCGTATGTTAAAAAGGGATTTCATTTTTTAAAACTTATTTGAACTCCTGACTTTTTGTGTGTTCAAAATGCACCATTCAAAGCCAATTCATCATTTTTCAATCCTTTCTGACTTCATTTGTTATTTTTCATGCATTTACTAATTATTTTGAGCTATAAGACCATAAAATTGAAAAGCATTTCAAATGAACTCTGAAAAGGTTGAAAGTTGGCATGGTATAATCATTTCATCCACATAGCACGTGCAAGAAAGTTAAGAGGGTTACGGCAAAAACTGGATGCACTTCGTGTACAAAGCGGACAATCTCTTTCAAAGTATCAGGATTTCATACAGAAACTCGTCTGTTAAAAAGGGATTTCATTTTTTTAAACTTATTTGAACTCCTGA
>NW_025230100.1:4276-4734 GCF_018294505.1 Triticum aestivum | reverse complement strand
CTATAAGACCATAAAATTGAAAAGCATTTCAAAGGAACTCTGAAAAGGTTGAAAGTTGGCATGGTATCATCATTTCATCCACATAGCATGTGCAAGAAAGTTAAGAGGGTTACGGCAAAAACTGGATGCACTTCGTGTACAAACGGACAATCTCTTTCAAAGTATCAGGATTTCATACAAAAACTCGTCAGTTAAAAAGGGATTTCATTTTTTAAAACTTATTTGAACTCCTGACTTTTTGTGTGTTCAAAATGCACCATTCAAAGCCACATCATCATTTTGCAATCCTTTCTGACTTCATTTGTTATTTTTCATGCATTTACTAATTATTTTGAGCTATAAGACCATAAAATTGAAAAGCATTTCAAAGGAACTCTGAAAAGGTTGAAAGTTGGCATGGTATCATCATTTCATCCACATAGCATGTGCAAGAAAGTTAAGAGGGTTACGGCAAAAAC
>NW_025230100.1:1810-2491 GCF_018294505.1 Triticum aestivum | reverse complement strand
ATTTTTTAAAACTTATTTGAACTCCTGACTTTTTGTGTGTTCAAAATGCACCATTCAAAGCCACATCATCATTTTTCAATCCTTTCTGACTTCATTTTTTATTTTTCATGCATTTACTAATTATTTTGAGCTATAAGACCATAAAATTGAAAAGCATTTCAGAGGAACTCTGAAAAGGTTGAAAGTTGGCATGGTATCATCATTTCATCCACATAGCATGTGCAAGAAAGTTAAGAGGGTTACGGCAAAAACTAGATGCACTTCGTGTACAAACGGACAATCTCTTTCAATGTATCAGGATTTCATACGGAAACTCGTCTGTTAAAAAGGGATTTCATTTTTAAAAACTTATTTGAACTCCTGACTTTTTGTGTGTTCAAAATGCACCATTCAAAGCCAAATCATCATTTTTCAATCCTTTCTGACTTCATTTGTTATTTTTCATGCATTTACTAATTATTTTGAGCTATAAGACCATAAAATTGAAAAGCATTTCAAATGAACTCTGAAAAGGTTGAAAGTTGGCATGGTATAATCATTTCATCCACATAGCACGTGCAAGAAAGTTAAGAGGGTTACGGCAAAAACTGGATGCACTTCGTGTACAAAGCGGACAATCTCTTTCAAAGTATCAGGATTTCATACAGAAACTCGTCTGTTAAAAAGGGATTTCATTTTTTT
>NW_025230100.1:0-1800 GCF_018294505.1 Triticum aestivum | reverse complement strand
CTATAAGACCATAAAATTGAAAAGCATTTCAAAGGAACTCTGAAAAGGTTGAAAGTTGGCATGGTATCATCATTTCATCCACATAGCATGTGCAAGAAAGTTAAGAGGGTTACGGCAAAAACTGGATGCACTTCGTGTACAAACGGACAATCTCTTTCAAAGTATCAGGATTTCATACAAAAACTCGTCAGTTAAAAAGGGATTTCATTTTTTAAAACTTATTTGAACTCCTGACTTTTTGTGTGTTCAAAATGCACCATTCAAAGCCACATCATCATTTTGCAATCCTTTCTGACTTCATTTGTTATTTTTCATGCATTTACTAATTATTTTGAGCTATAAGACCATAAAATTGAAAAGCATTTCAAAGGAACTCTGAAAAGGTTGAAAGTTGGCATGGTATCATCATTTCATCCACATAGCATGTGCAAGAAAGTTAAGAGGGTTACGGCAAAAACTGGGTGCACTTCGTGTACAAACGGACAATCTCTTTCAAAGTATTAGGATTTCATACGGAAACTCGTCTGTTAAAAAGGGATTTCATTTTTTAAAACTTATTTGAACTCCTGACTTTTTGTGTGTTCAAAATGCACCATTCAAAGCCACATCATCATTTTTCAATCCTTTCTGACTTCATTTGTTATTTTTCATGCATTTACTAATTATTTTGAGCTATAAGACCATAAAATTGAAAAGCATTTCAGAGGAACTCTTAAAAGGTTGAAAGTTGGCATGGTATCATCATTTCATCCACATAGCATGTGCAAGAAAGTTAAGAGGGTTACGGCAAAAACTGGATGCACTTCGTGTACAAACGGACAATCTCTTTCAATGTATCAGGATTTCATACGGAAACTCGTATGTTAAAAAGGGATTTCATTTTTTAAAACTTATTTGAACTCCTGACTTTTTGTGTGTTCAAAATGCACCATTCAAAGCCAATTCATCATTTTTCAATCCTTTCTGACTTCATTTGTTATTTTTCATGCATTTACTAATTATTTTGAGCTATAAGACCATAAAATTGAAAAGCATTTCAAATGAACTCTGAAAAGGTTGAAAGTTGGCATGGTATAATCATTTCATCCACATAGCACGTGCAAGAAAGTTAAGAGGGTTACGGCAAAAACTGGATGCACTTCGTGTACAAAGCGGACAATCTCTTTCAAAGTATCAGGATTTCATACAGAAACTCGTCTGTTAAAAAGGGATTTCATTTTTTTAAACTTATTTGAACTCCTGAATTTTTGTGTGTTCAAAATGCACCATTCAAAGCCACATCATCATTTTTCAATCCTTTCTGACTTCATTTGTTATTTTTCATGCATTTACTAATTATTTTGACCTATAAGACCATAAAATTGAAAAGCATTTCAAAGGAACTCTGAAAAGGTTGAAAGTTGGCATGGTATCATCATTTCATCCACATAGCATGTGCAAGAAAGTTAAGAGGGTTACGGCAAAAACTGGATGCACTTCGTGTACAAACGGACAATCTCTTTCAATGTATCAGGATTTCATACGGAAACTCGTCTGTTACCAAGGGATTTCATTTTTTAAAATTTATTTGAACTCCTGACTTTTTGTGTGTTCAAAATGCACCATTCAAAGCCACATCATCATTTTTCAATCCTTTCTGACTTCATTTGTTATTTTTCATGCATTTACTAATTATTTTGAGCTATAAGACCATAAAATTGAAAAGCATTTCAAAGGAACTCTGAAAAGGTTGAAAGTTGGCATGGTATCATCATTTCATCCACATAGCATGTGCAAGAAAGTTAAGAGGGTTACGGCAAA
>NW_025230099.1:12470-16540 GCF_018294505.1 Triticum aestivum | reverse complement strand
AAGCGGTCTTGGTCTGGTCGTTGGACACAAACGAAGTACACGAAGTTGCAATGGCTAACTTTTAACTAAACAAATCCCCAGGAAAAAACTACTAGATGGATCTACTTATATAGGAGCAAGGGGTGGCGGCCAAGGAGGTTGGAGGACGTCCTGATAGAGGCGGAGGTGTCCCGTCTTTCGATGAGATGGTGGATTTCGCTTTGGTGGAAGTCGACTTTGACGATCCGACTACGAACGTGCGAGGACGCCGCGCCTTAGCAATCGCTAAACCAACTCCGAGAGGTTATTGACCACGCCGGAGCACGATCAACCTGACCACGAGGGTCTGTTTCCTGCGAGCAAACGAAGAACAAGCAAGAAACTAAGATTGCAATCTGGATATTGCGAATATAAGATGAAAGCTTTATTGATCAAGGTGGGGTTCTGTGACGCCTTTGTCTGGTCGTTGAACACAAACGAAGTACGCGAAGTTGCAGCTATGGCGAACTTTTAATCTAAACAAAACCCAAAGTCTAAACGATGCCCTAAGGGCTGTATATATGGAGGAAGAGGGGCAATTTCGTGGCCCTTGGTGGAGGGGTCTGAAATCAACCCTATCTCTTGTTTCCCCTCACATACGGACTCTAAAAATAGCCTATACTTATGTATTTCGAAATTACATGGGCCTGGCCCAATAATAAGGTGACGCAGCACCTAAAATAGCCTCGGGACGAAATTTATGAAGTGGCATCTTGTATATTTCGTCCAAGGCTTCATGCACCCATTATGGTGGCTTCAAAGTCCTGAAATCATCACTTGTAACTCCGTTCTTGTTCCCCTTGCGCATGCCATCATCTCCATGCTTGTTCTTGCTCCAATGTTCATCCTTCTCCAAGCTAGGCCCTTCATTTGTAAGCAAAACAAATGTATCCAATTTAGGCAGCATCATATTCTCATGAACATTAGAATCATTACCAAGAAACGAAAATACCTGGTAATTTAGTTGGCGTGCACGAGCTCTAGTAATTGGTCCAGTATGTATAGCAACAGGGGCTGTGGGTGTAACAATTGTATTGATGTCCTCATCACGTCCCAAGGCAGCCTAAAACTAACCCTAGGTCGTACAAGGCTCATGGGCCCAAGTGGAGGTGATGCAACACCTTTGGGCTTGTAGTTTGACTCGAATTCTGCTGCAATGTCAGATTGTTTCGTCCGTAACTCAACGCTCCGGAAGAATTTGAAGGTGAATCCAATTGGGTTGGAAAGAGCACGAAATCTAGTTTCCAACAAAAAAAGAATCACCCAATTCGGAGTCCGTATGAAAAAGTTGTTGGCGTTTTGAGTCAGGATGTCTATGCAGTCCGAATCTGAATCCAGAACGTGAGAGACTTGGACTCTATCTTCTCTTGGCCCAAAAGTGACGTGAGAGGACTTTTTGAACACAACCTAAACATCTCCTTTTCCCTTATCTTCATATGTGGATTGTACAAATGTCCCATACACCTGCAATTAGACAAAACACAAAAGTGTGTGAATTATTTTTGTTCTGGATAACATAAATATATTATTGAATAGTTTGCATTAGAAATCACCTGACAAATATGCATGTATGCAATATTTTTGGTCGTATCCAAGGTAGTCATGTCCTCATCATCCTCCCCTTTTTGAAAACAAAGCCGTCCTTGGCATTGCTTAATCTGAAATGTGGCTAACAAAAGAGACAAGGTGTACATGTTGTATATGTATATGTCATCCATTTTAACTTCCCTTGATTTTTGCACATATGTCACACATATATATGAGTAACTTTCATTGTTCATAAAATCTAAAGCCAAAAAATTATCACAAGAAGTAGAAGGCATGAAAATATTGCAAATTAGTTTGCACATATAAGTGAAGCTCTTATTCACTTCAAAAGATTGGCAATGTTCATCATTAAACCATCCTAACTTCGATGAATAAACCTTACTTGCATCAAATTTACATGCTACAACATGCTTAAATATGCAAACATGCAATAAGTCATTGGACACAGAATCATTATCAAGATTAGAGGTCATATCAAAATGATTAAACATTGGTTCTTTTGCATCAACAGTTAATTCAATGGGTGCACTCAAAATTGTTGATATTTCAGTTGTTTGATCACATGACGCATTCATGACAGTAACAAGAGTCTCTAAAATAGGTGGTGTGCTCAAATCAACAGGTAACTCAACACATGATGCATTCAAGTTAACTAGGCATGCTTCATTCTCATGTGAAGTTATATCATCAAGACCTTTACTGTTACCTCACAGAGATGTAGCTGATGTAGGTACGGACGTTGACAATGTACCATACTCTTGAGATGATATCGCGCTCACAATCCGAGGTGGGTCTGCTCTAGTAGGTGCAATAGTGGAGTAACCAACCGGCGGTGGTGAGCATGAACTGGAATAGTAGTTGTTGTAGTCACCCAATGCATCCTCCTGTATTTGTCTCTCAAAGGTAGAAGCACGGACATACATACCAGTAATGCAACAAGGAATATACTGAAATCTTGCCTGAATATCATGGTTCAAACCACCAAAAAATCTATTCATTGTATCATCCTCAGATTCTTCTATGTCACAATGATGCATATAAGATTTGAACTCTTGGTAGTAAGCATGAATAGTGTTACTGCCTTATTTTAATTGCTCCAATTTGCGACGCAATTCACGACGATAGTAAGGAGGAAAAAATTGTTGTCTCATTACAGCTTTCAAAACTTTCCAAGTTGTGGGTTGGTTATCAATGTTTTTCTTACAATGTACACTCCACCAAACAGAAGCAAAACCAGTAAATGCTCTAATGGTAGCTCATACTCTCTCAAGCTCAGAAAAATCATGGTGACTAAAAACTTGTTCTACTTCAAGCTCCCAAGCTAGATAAATAGCAGGATTAAATCTACCCTCAAATGATGGTAAAGAGATAACCTGACCATATGCTTGTGTGTGTTGTCCCAACTCTCGTGATGGTGAAGATGTGTCCGTCATCCAAGAACTTCTTTCTCTGGAACCTGTCATGATTAGTAGAAACAAGAACCAAAATTCGAGAATAATGTTCCTATGAACTACTAGGATGTGGTTGTAAAGTGCTCACAGTAAAGCAAATATCAATATCTTACAAGTTCTTACCATGCGGCAGGTGGTGACAGGCAACTAGCGGTGTCAAATAACTCCGAAGATTGTGTAAAACAATTGCCAGGGGAACATACGTATACACGGTGTAGAAATATGTGGAGCTGGGTTGGCTATATATGGTAGCAAAAGATTAGCAATAATCAATTCAGAGATGCAATGTTGAATAAACGCTCAACGACGATACTGTGCTGGTCCTAGGCTAGACCAAACTAGAGACGCGAGCCTAGAACACTAATGAGGTCACGTCGTAGCACAACTAGCATCAATAAAGGATATGAAGTAGCTCTGGACAGCAAGATATAAGTGAAGATCACAATAGCAGTAGACCTATTTAGAAGCTGATGTTGAGGTGCCAAATACTGAACTAGCTTCTGCAACTATTTAGATGCGGCTCGTCGCTAGCTTTCATTTGAGTACTCGTGGAGCCAAAACAGACTTCATATGAGGAAGTTATGCCTGTTTTACTGAACAGTGCACAAAACAGATTCCAATCCGAATTCAACTACGAGATTGAGTCTAGATAAATCCAAATTTTGTTTTTTTTCTCCTCTCTTTTTTTTCTCACACTTTTTTCCTTTTCCTTTCTTTTTTTTCTCTGACTCTTTTTTTACTTTTTTTTCTCTCGTTTTTTTTCTCTATCTTTTTTTCTCTCTCCCTCTTTCCAAAACAAACTAGATAAGATGTAGATTGGATCAAGCGAAGATGGGAATGATCTCAACTATGATTATGACAATGAACGGTGGGTAGCACGTGGAGGAAATTGATGGATGGGTGGTGGACAGCGGAAGGGATAACGATGCAGCGGCGACGTGACTAATGTGAACAGAACTCGAAACTCTAAATGACCTAGACACTAAGACCAGCAACTCGACACGACGATGCAATCGATAATTCAACTATGCAAGCAATGAAAAGAAAATTGCA
>NW_025230099.1:10156-10913 GCF_018294505.1 Triticum aestivum | reverse complement strand
TCTCCTTTTCCCTTATCTTCATATGTGGATTGTACAAATGTCCCATACACCTGCAATTAGACAAAACACAAAAGTGTGTGAAGTATTTTTGTTCTGGATAACATAAATAGATTATTGAATAGTTTGCATTAGAAATCACCTGACAAATATGCATGTATGCAATATTTTTGGTTGTATCCAAGGTAGTCATGTCCTCATCACTTCAACTATCAGCCGTCTGCGCGCAATCATCTTATATTCTTGCCAGAGGTTGATTTGTCAGTTGAAGCTATTTACCCAGAGCCTGCTAAGGATCCCATTTATCTTCACAATGTTGATCACCAAAGCTTCACCCAGCCTATTGAAGGAGTTCCAGCAGTTTCTCGTGTTTATCCTCTTGCTGGCAACACACGTTCCCCTCGCACTCAAACTGACGCCACTGGTAGCACCATTGCGCAAGGGACTCGAAGGCGATCTCGTGTCCTAAATAACCAAGAGCTTCTCGTCATGCTACACCAGAAAACATGACAACATCACGACTGGCTTAAGCGTCAGATGCAAGGCCTCTTGGTGGATGTCAACCGCATTCATAATCTTGCCACCAAGAATGCCTTTGTCACTCATGAAACCTGTCGGAGGTCGTGGAAGAGTTTGATCTTACTTAGTGCTAAAGCTGATTTGCAAGACGATGGCTTCACCGAACGGTTCAAGTTTGACTCAACTCCTCCCAGAAATGCTCACTTGCGTCGGACTCCCTCACTTGAAGACTCTGACTATT
>NW_025230099.1:9194-10098 GCF_018294505.1 Triticum aestivum | reverse complement strand
GTCCTTAGCTGCGACAGTGAATGCCAGAGTCATCGATGACCAAGATGATGCAACTTCACCTCCTCCAACTTCAGCACGTGTCGACACTGCCCCAAGTTCCTCTGCACCACCGGACCTCAACGACGACCCTGCTGCCTTGCCTGCACCTCATGGGAATGAGTAGGCGCTCTATGTCTTCGAACCTTTTTGGTCCTTACTGACAAAAGGGGGAGAAGCATATGGGTTGATAGTCTTCAAGCGGGTCCATATGGGTGGTTGTTTTACCTTTTGCTACTTTTTGCCAAGTGATTACAACTCTTGTTTTTCGATACATTTGGTTCTTTGAGTTGTAACACTTAAACTCGATGGTCGTCTGCTACTTATTTGCTATTCTGTGATGCGATGATAAATTCCGCATGTGCGATGATAACTTCTGCACTTAGGTCATTTTGCAGACGTCCATTTTTCATTATGCATGTCATTATCTTCGCTATATCAAATCATGCATGATGAATTGTCATCATAAGTTGAAGAGGATCTCCACAAGTACAACCTGCCATCTGCATTTGCATTCCAAGAGAAAAGTACTTATATGCACATCTTCAGGGGGAGCCTTTGCAACTTATGAAGACAATACCCTATCCTTTACAATTTCACATATTTTATTCCCATTGAAAACTTCAACCAGTTTGTCATCAATCACCAAAAAGGGGGAGATTGTAAGTGCATCTAGTGCCACCCCTAGTTGGTTTCGGAGTATTAACGACAAACCTGGTTGAGGGACTAATGTGTTTGTGAGAATTGCAGGATAACACAGGTAGAAGTCCCTCATTGATTCGGTTTTCCTACCAGAGATGACCCCTAAAAATGTATGAAGACATTGAAGTCAAAGGTGGTATGTGAAGACATTCACAATGAAGACTAT
>NW_025230099.1:0-8969 GCF_018294505.1 Triticum aestivum | reverse complement strand
ACAAGAGAAGACATCGCATGAAGACTATGGAGCACGAAGACTTAGTGGTTTCGTCGTTCTTTTTCTTCTTTGTTGAGTCATAGGAACCACCGTACTATTAAGTGGGGTCCAAGAGAACTAGTCAGAATGACTGAAGTGATGCTTAACCAAAATCCTATGTCTTCGAGTGAAGACTATGAGAGCAAATCTTATTCAGAGTTGGATAAGTCAGCTTTGCTTGTAGCCCAAGTAAAGTTGCCGTGTGTGTTTGAAATCTGACCGTTGGAACACGTGTCAGTTCCTTAGTGACCCAGGGTCATTTCGGACAAATCAGGTCGGGTTTCCTAGTGGCTATAAATAGCCCACCCCCTACAACCATAAACGGTTGGCTGCTCAGAGTTAGTGTACGGCTTTTGTCATTTGAGAGCAACCCACCTTGAAGCCTTTGAGAGAGAATTCCTTGCGAGGATAAAGCCCTAAACACCAAGAGCCAAAGAGTGTTAGGCATCACTTAAGTCTTCCTGTCTGTGTGATCTGAAGACTTATTACACTTGAGGACTGTGAATCCTCCAGCCGGTTAGGCGCCGCGTTCTGAGAATCCAAGAGTCATTGTGGATTGCCGGTGAACAAAGTCTGTGAAGGTTTGGAAGTCTACCTTGAAGACTTACCAGAGTGATTGGGCGAGGACTGGGTGTCCTTAGCTCAAGGGGAATAAGGTGAAGACACGGTCTTCTGAGTTGAATCTCAGCCTCCCTAACCAGACGTACAGTTGTCACAACAACTGGAACTGGTCCAACAAATCATTTTTTTCAACGAGTCACTGGTTCTATCCTTCCCATCTGATAGAGGCGGAGGTGTCCCGTCTTTCGATGAGATGGTGGATTTCGCTTTGGTGGAAGTCGACTTTGACGATCCGACTACGAACGTGCGAGGACGTCGCGCCTTAGCAATCGCTAAACCAACTCCGAGAGGTTATTGACCACGCCGGAGCACGATCAATCTGACCATGAGGGTCTATTTCCTGCGAGCAAACGAAGAACAAGCAAGAAACTAAGATTGCAATCTGGATATTGCGAATATAAGATGAAAGCTTTATTGATCAAGGTGAGGTTCTGTGACGCCTTTGTCTGGTCGTTGAACACAAACGAAGTACGCGAAGTTGCAGCTATGGCGAACTTTTAATCTAAACAAAACCCAAAGTCTAAACGATGCCCTAAGGGTTGTATATATGGAGGAAGAGGGGGGAATTTCGTGGCCCTTGGTGGAGGGGTCCGAAATCAACCCTATCTCTTGTTTCCCCACACATACGGACTCTAAAAATAGCCTATATTTATGTATTTCGAAATTACATGGGCCTGGCCCAATAATAAGGTGACGCAGCACCTAAAATAGCCTCGGGATGAAATTTATGAAGTGGCATCTTGTATATTTCGTCCAAGGCTTCATGCACCCATTATGGTGGCTTCAAAGTCCTGAAATCATCACTTGTAACTCCGTTCTTGTTCCCCTTGCGCATGCCATCATCTCCATGCTTGTTCTTGCTCCAATGTTCATCCTTCTCCAAGCTAGGCCCTTCATTTGTAAGCAAAACAAATGTATCCAATTTAGGCAGCATCATATTCTCATGAACATTAGAATCATTACCAAGAAACGAAAGTACCTGGTAATTTAGTTGGTGTGCACGAGCTCTAGTAATTGGTCCAGTATGTATAGCAGCAGGGGCTGTGGGTGTAACAATTGTATTGATGTCCTCATCATCCTCCCCTTCTTGAAATGAAGTCGTCCTCAACGGAAGTTCATCTTCCCCACCCAAATAAGGCTTCAAATCTGCAATGTTAAAAGTGGGACTAACCCCAAAATCTGCAGGCAGCTCAAGTTTATATGCATTATCATTTATTTTCTCTAACACCTTAAAGGGACCATCAGCACCTGGCATTAGCTTTGATTTGCGCAAATCAGGAAATCTATCCTTACGCAAATGTAACCAAACAAGATCTCCAGGTGCAAACACAACATGTTTTCTACCCTTATCTCCAGCAAGTTTATATTTAGCATTCATACGCTCAATGTTTTCCTTAGTTAACTCATGCATTTTTAAAATCAATTCAGCACGTTGTTTAGCATCAAAATTAACCTTCTCCGAAGATGGAAGAGGCAACAAATCAATAGGTGCACGAGGTAGGAAACCATACACAACTTCAAAAGGGCACATCTTAGTAGTAGAATGCAATGAACGATTATAAGCAAATTCAATATGAGGCAAGCATTCCTCCCACATTTTCTTATTATTCTTCAAAACAGCCCTAAGCATAGTAGACAACGTTCTATTGACGACTTCAGTTTGTCCATCAGTTTGGGGGTGACAAGTAGTACTAAAAAGCAGTTTAGTCCCCAACTTAGCCCATAAACATCTCCAAAAGTGGCTAAGAAATTTAGTATCACGACCTGAAACAATAGTATTTGGCACACCATGCAAGCGAATAATTTCACGAAAGAACAAATCAGCAACATTAACAGCATCATCGCTTTTATGACATGGTATAAAGTGTGCCATTTTCGAGAATCTATCCACGACAACAAATATGCTATCCCTCCCCTTCTTTGTTCGAGGTAAACCTAAAACAAAGTCCATAGATATATCCTCCCAAGGAACACTAGGTACAGGCAAAGGCATATATAAACCATGAGGATTGAGTCGTGACTTAGCTTTTTGACATGTAGTGCATCGAGCAATAAAACGCTCAACATCCCGTCTCATCTTTGGCAAAAAGAAATGTGTAGCAAGTACGTCCTCCGTCTTCTTCACGCCAAAGTGTCCCATTAATCCTCCTCCATGCGCCTCCTGCAACAACAAAAGACGAACGGAGCTAGCTGGAATGCATAGCTTGTTAGCACGAAACACAAATCCATCGTTAGCGACAAACTTGTTCCACATTCTTCCTTCTTTACAATTCTGCATTACATCTTTAAAATCAGCATCATGCACATATTGATCTTTGATGGTCTCCAAACCAAATATTTTGAAGTCAAGTTATGAAAGCATAGTATAGCGACGAGACAATGCATCAGCAATAACATTTTCTTTTCCCTTCTTGTGTTTAATGACATAAGGGAAAGTCTCAATGAATTCAACCCATTTAGCATGTCTACGATTCAGTTTAGCTTGACTTTTAATATGTTTCAAAGATTCATGATCAGAATGTATAACAAATTCTTTGGGCCATAAATAATGTTGCCATGTTTCTAAAGTCCGAACAAGAGCATATAATTCTTTATCATAAGTAGAATAATTCAGACTAGGCCCACTCAATGTTTCAGAAAAGTATGCAACGGGTTTGCCATCTTGTAATAACACACCTCCTAATCCAATTCCACTAGCATCACATTCAAGCTCAAAAGTCTTATTAAAATCAGGAAGTTGTTGTAAAGGAGCATGTGTCAACTTATCTTTCAATACGGAGAAGGCTTCTTCCTGTGCGGTAACCCAAAGAAAAGGCACATCTTTCTTTGTAAGCTCATTGAGAGGTGCAGCAATGGTGCTGAAATCTCTCACAAAACGCCTATAGAATCCAGCGAGGCCAAGAAAACTCCTCACGTGTGTGACCGTTTTGGGCTGCGGCCAACTCTCAATAGCTTCAATCTTGGCTTTATCAACTTCAATTCCCTGTGGAGTAACAACATAGCCAAGAAAAGATACTCGGTCGGTGCAAAAGGTGTACTTCCCAAGGTTACCAAACAAACGTGCATCACGTAGAGCAATAAAAACAGCACGTAAATGTTCCAAATGTTCTTCCAAAGATCTGCTATAAATCAATATGTCATCAAAGTAAACTACCACAAATCGTCCAATGAAAGCACGTAAAACTTCGTTCATTAATCTCATGAAAATACTAGGTGCATTAGTTAACCCAAAAGGCATGACTAACCACTCATATAATCCAAACTTAGTTTTAAATGCTGTTTTCCATTCATCTCCCAATTTCATACGAATTTGATGGTAGCCACTACGCAAATCAACTTTGGAGAATATTGTAGAGCCACTCAATTCATCAAGCATATCATCTAGCCTAGGAATAGGATGACGATAACGAATAGTAATATTATTAATGCCTCTACAATCAACACACATACGTGATGTACCATCCTTTTTCGGCACTAGAATAATAGGAACAGCACAAGGACTAAGGGATTCGCGTATATAACCTTTGTCGAGAAGCTCTTGTACTTGACGCATAATCTCCTTCGTCTCCTCTGGATTGGTACGGTATGGCGCACGGTTTGGCAGTGACGCACCGGGAATTAAGTCAATTTGATGCTCAATCCCTCGAATAGGCGGTAATCTCGGTGGCACGTCTTGTGGAAAAACGTCAGCGAACTCCTGCAAAATGTTAGTGACAGCAGGAGGCAAAGAGGAAGGCACGTCCTCGAATGAAAATAATGCCTCTTTGCACACAAAAGCATAGCAAACAGATTTGCTGAAATCTAGCTCATCAATATCAGATTTGGTGGCAAATAAACATGCACTTTTCAATTTAATTTCAGAAGCAACACTAGATGGTTTATTATTAGGCTTCATTTGTTGCTCAAATTCTTTTCCCACAATCTGATTTTCACTCTTATTCTTCTCCTGTTGTGCTTTATTAGCTCTATTAATATCATCTTTCAAAATGGAATCAGGAGTCATAGGAAGCAAAGTAATATTTTTATCCTTATGAACAAGAGTATAGTGATTGTTTCTACCATGGTGTACAGAATTTTTATCAAATTGCCATGGTCTACCAAGTAATAAGGAACATGCTTGCATAGGTACCACATCACAATCAACATAATCAGCATATGTAGAGATACTAAAATGCACACGAACAGTACGTGTTACCTTAACCTTGCCGCTGTTGTTGAACCATTGGATGTAGTAAGGATGTGGATGTGGTCTTGTGGTGAGAGAAAGCTTCTTGATAGAGGCAAAGGTGTCCCGTCTTTCGATGAGATAGTGGATTTCGCTTTGGTGGAAGTCGACTTTGACGATCCGACTACGAACGTGCGAGGACGTCGCGCCTTAGCAATCGCTAAACCAACTCCGAGAGGTTATTGACCACGCCGGAGCACGATCAACCTGACCACGAGGGTCTGTTTCCTGCGAGCAAACGAAGAACAAGCAAGAAACTGAGATTGCAATCTGGATATTGCGAATATAAGATGAAAGCTTTATTGATCAAGGTGGGGTTCTGTGACGCCTTTGTCTGGTCGTTGAACACAAACGAAGTACGCGAAGTTGCAGCTATGGCGAACTTTTAATCTAAACAAAACCCAAAGTCTAAACGATGCCCTAAGGGCTGTATATATGGAGGAAGAGGGGGGAATTTCGTGGCCCTTGGTGGAGGGGTCCGAAATCAACCCTATCTCTTGTTTCCCTACACATACGGTCTCTAAAAATAGCCTATACTTATGTATTTCGAAATTACATGGGCCTGGCCCAATAATAAGGTGACGCAGCACCTAAAATAGCCTCGGGACGAAATTTGTGAAGTGGCATCTTGTATATTTCGTCCAAGGCTTCATGCACCCATTATGGTGGCTTCAAAGTCCTGAAATCATCACTTGTAACTCCGTTCTTGTTCCCCTTGCGCATGCCATCATCTCCATGCTTGTTCTTGCTCCAATGTTCATCCTTCTCCAAGCTAGGCCCTTCATTTGTAAGCAAAACAAATGTATCCAATTTAGGCAGCATCATATTCTCATGAACATTAGAATCATTACCAAGAAACGAAAGTACCTGGTAATTTAGTTGGCGTGCACGAGCTCTAGTAATTGGTCCAGTATGTATAGCAGCAGGGGCTGTGGGTGTAACAATTGTATTGATGTCCTCATCAAAAGGAGCATGTGTCAACTTATCTTTCAATACCGTGAAGGCTTCTTCCTGTGCGGTACCCCAAAGAAAAGGCACATCTTTCTTTGTAAGCTCATTGAGAGGTGCAGCAATGGTGCTGAAATCTCTCACAAAACGCCTATAGAATCCAGCGAGGCCAAGAAAACTCCTCACTTGTGTGACCGTTTTGGGCTGCGGCCAACTCTCAATAGCTTCAATCTTGGCTTTATCAACTTCAATTCCCTGTGGAGTAACAACATAGCCAAGAAAAGATACTCGGTCGGTGCAAAAGGTGCACTTCCCAAGGTTACCAAACAAACGTGCATCACGTAGAGCAATAAAAACAGCACGTAAATGTTCCAAATGTTCTTCCAAAGATCTGCTATAAATCAATATGTCATCAAAGTAAACTACCACAACTCGTCCAATGAAAGCACGTAAAACTTCGTTCATTAATCTCATGAAAGTACTAGGTGCATTAGTTAACCCAAAAGGCATGACTAACCACTCATATAATCCAAACTTAGTTTTAAATGCTGTTTTCCATTCATCTCCCAATTTCATACGAATTTGATGGTAGCCACTACGCAAATCAACTTTGGAGAATATTGTAGAGCCACTCAATTCATCAAGCATATCATCTAGCCTAGGAATAGGATGACGATAACGAATAGTAATATTATTAATGCCTCTACAATCAACACACATACGTGATGTACCATCCTTTTTCGGCACTAGAATAATAGGAACAGCACAAGGACTAAGGGATTCGCGTATATATCCTTTGTCGAGAAGCTCTTGTACTTGACGCATAATCTCCTTCGTCTCCTCTGGATTGGTACGGTATGGTGCACGGTTTGGCAGTGAAGCACCGGGAATTAAGTCGATCTGATGCTCAATCCCTCGAATAGGCGGTAATCCCGGTGGCACGTCTTGTGGAAAAACGTCAGCGAACTCCTGCAAAATGTTAGTGACAGCAGGAGGCAAAGAGGAAGGCACGTCCTCGAATGAAAATAATGCCTCTTTGCACACAAAAGCATAGCAAACAGATTTGCTGAAATCTAGCTCATCAATATCAGATTTGGTGGCAAATAAACATGCACTTTTCAATTTAATTTCAGAAGCAACACTAGATGGTTTATTATTAGGCTTCATTTGTTGCTCAAATTCTTTTGCCACAATCTGATTTTCACTCTTATTCTTCTCCTGTTGTGCTTTAGTAGCTCTATTAATATCATCTTTCAAAATGGAATCAGGAGTCATAGGAAGCAAAGTAATATTTTTATCCTTATGAACAAGAGTATAGTGATTGTTTCTACCATGGTGTACAGAATTTTTATCAAATTGCCATGGTCTACCAAGTAATAAGGAACATGCTTGCATAGGTACCACATCACAATCAACATAATCAGCATATGTAGAGATACTAAAATGCACACGAACAGTACGTGTTACCTTAACCTTGCCGCTGTTGTTGAACCATTGGATGTAGTAAGGATGTGGATGTGGTCTTGTGGTGAGAGAAAGCTTCTCCACCATCTCCATGCTAGCCAAGTTGTTACAGCTCCCTCCGTCTATTATGACGCACACAGAACGTTCCTTCACAACTCCCTTGGTATGGAACAAATTGTGCCTCTGATTTTGCTCAGCTTGTGTGACCTGCACACTGAAAACACGTTGAACAACTAAACATTCATACCTGTCAGCGTCTTCAGGAGCCATGTATTGCGTCTCATGATCAGAATCATCTCCACCATGTTCTTCACGTGTAATAAGAGCCAATGTCTCTTCATCATAGTCACTAGCGGACTCATATCCACCATCCGCGGTAGCAATCATCACACGCGGAGATTTGCATTCCCTTGCATAATGACCTCCTCCCTTACAACGACGACAAATAATATCACTTGTGTGCCCTGTTGATGCCATGGAAGAAGAAGAACGTTGTGCAGGACCCGCAGGTGCGCTCTTGGAAGATAATGGTGGTTGTGCCTGTTTTCTTGTATCACGGCTGGAGGTGGCACCGGATGGAGGTGCTGGTGCAGTTGAAGTAGAAGATGCATGTGGTGTCCATGATGAAGGTCGGCCTGCAGAAAAATTAGTTCGCCCCAATGCTTGTCGATCCTGGACTTCACGTTCAGCTTTACAAGCAAGATGGAATAAACGAGTGATATTAGTATACTCCTTATAGTCTAGAATGGTCTGAATCTCTCTATTTAATCCACCCATAAAACGTGCAAGCATAGCTTCATTCTCCTCAACAATACCACATCTAATCATGCCAGTTTGTAATTCCTGATAATATTCTTCTACAGAATTTTTCCCTTGTCTTAAACGCTGCAATTTTTGAAGCAATTCACGTTGATAATATGGTGGAACCCAACGCGTACGCATAGCAGTTTTCAAAGAAGCCCAAGTAGTTGGAATAGGATATAATCTACAATGTTCAGACCACCATACACATGCAAAACTAGTGAAAGCACAAACAGCAGCAGCAACTCGTCTCTCCTCAGGATATTGTAAACATGTAAATCGTTGTTCAGTTTCTAACTCCCAAGTAAGATATATATATCAGGAACATATCTACCCTCAAATGGTGGAATATTCAATTTCAGTTTAGGAATATGGACATCATCTCGTACCTGAGGTGGTGGTGCAGGCTACCATTACGAATATATACCTGAGGTCGACCTGCTGGTGGTGGTACAGGTGGCTGCACGTAGTGTTGATTTTGATCAACCTCATCCTCATAATCTCCCACATAATCATCCTCCTCCGCATCAGCAGCAGGAGCCACAGAAGTATCAACAGCAGCACCAACAGTTTGGCCAAACGCAAGAGGAACACGGCTTGCTCGGCGGAGGTCTGCTTCACGACGTGGAGGTAGTCGTTGTTGTTGTTGTTGGAGAGGTGCGTTAGGTGCAGCGGGTGGTGGTGGTGGAAGACGCGCGAGCAATTCATTAAACTTGTTATCGAGCTTTGTTTCGAACGTCTTCTCAAGGCCAGTGATCTTCTCCATGGCCTCTTCAAAATTGTTCAGCACATCTTGCACCTGTTCAGTCATCATTTGCTGAAACTTATCATGAAGCTCCTTGTTCGATAAATTCTCCCAGTCAATCTCGTC
>NW_025230098.1:7378-16540 GCF_018294505.1 Triticum aestivum | reverse complement strand
GAAGTCAGAAAGGATTTAAAAATGATGATGTGGCTCTGAATGGTGCATTTTGAACACACACAAAGTCAGGAGTTCAAATAAGTTTTAAAAAATGAAATCCCTTTGTAATAGACGAGTTTCCGGATGAAATCCTGATACTTTGGAAGAGATTGTCCGTTTTGTACACGAAGTGCATCCAGTTTTTGCCATAACCCTCTCAACTTTCTTGCACATGCTATGTGGATGAAATGGTGATATCATTCCAACTTTCAACCATTTCAGAGTTCATTTGAAATGCTTTTCAATTTTAGGGTCTTATAGCTCAAAATAATTAGTAAATGCATGAAAAATAACAAATGAAGTCAGAAAGGATTGACAAATGATGATGTGGCTTTGAATGGTGCATTTTGAACACACAAAAAGTCAGGAGTTCAAATAAGTTTCAAAAAAAGAAATCCCGTTGTAACAGACGAGTTTCCAGATGAAATCCTGATACTTTGAAAGAGATTGTCCGTTTTGTACACGAAGTGCATCCAGTTTTTGCCGTAACCCTCTCAACTTTCTTGCACATGCTATGTGGATGAAATGGTGATATCATGCCAATTTTCAACCTATTCAGAGTTCATTTGAAATGCTTTTCAATTTTAGGGTCTTATAGCTCAAAATAATTAGTAAATGCATGAAAAATAACAAATGAAGTCAGAAAGGATTGAAAAATGATGATGTGGCTTTGAATGGTGCATTTTGAACACACACAAAGTGAGGAGTTCAAATAAGTTTTAAAAAATGAAATCCCTTTGTAACAGACGAGTTTCCGGATGAAATCCTGATACTTTGGAAGAGATTGTCCGTTTTGTACACGAAGTGCATCCAGTTTTTGCCGTTACCCTCTCAACTTTCTTGCACATGCTATTTGGATGAAATGGTGATATCATGCCAACTTTCAACCATTTCAGAGTTCATTTGAAATGCTTTTCAATTTTCGGGTCTTATAGCTCAAAATAATTAGTAAATGCATGAAAAATAACAAATGAAGTCAGAAAGGATTGACAAATGATGATGTGGCTTTGAATGGTGCATTTTGAACACACAAAAAGTCAAGAGTTCAAATAAGTTTCAAAAAATGAAATCCCTTTGTAACAGACGAGTTTCCGGATGAAATCCTGATACTTTGAAAGAGATTGTCCGTTTTGTACACGAAGTGCATCCAGTTTATGCCGTAACCCTCTCAACTTTCTTGCACATGCTATGTGGATGAAATGATGATATCATGCCAATTTTCAACCTTTTCAGACTTCATTCGAAATGCTTTTCAATTTTAGGGTCTGATAGCTCAAAATAATTAGTAAATGCATGAAAAATAACAAATGAAGTCAGAAAGGATTGAAAAATGATGATGTGGCTTTGAATGGTGCATTTTGAACACACACAAAGTCAGGAGTTCAAATAAGTTTAAAAAAATGAAATCCCTTTGTAACAGACGAGTTTCCGGATGAAATCCTGATACTTTGGAAGAGATTGTCCGTTTTGTACACGAAGTGCATCCAGTTTTTGCCGTTACCCTCTGAACTTTCTTGCACATGCTATGTGGATGAAATGATGATATCATGAGAATTTTCAACCTTTTCAGAGTTCATTTGAAATGCTTTTCAATTTTATGGTATTATAGCTCAAAATGATTAGTAAATGCATGAAAAATAACAAATGAAGTCAGAAAGGATTGAAAAATGATGATGTGGCTTTGAATGGTGCATTTTCAACACACACGAAGTCAGGAGTTCAAATAAGTTTTAAAAAATGAAATCCCTTTGTAACAGACGAGTTTCCGGATGAAATCCTGATACTTTGGAAGAGATTGTCCGTTTTGTACACGAAGTGCATCCAGTTTTTGCCGTAACCCTCTCAACTTTCTTGCACATGCTATGTGGATGAAATGGTGATATCATGCCAACTTTCAACCTTTTCAGAGTTCATTTGAAATGCTTTTCAATTTTAGGGTCTTATAGCTCAAAATAATTAGTAAATGCATGAAAAATAACAAATGAAGTCAGAAAGGATTGACAAATGATGATGTGGCTTTGAATGGTGCATTTTGAACACACAAAAAGTCAGGAGTTCAAATAAGTTTCAAAAAATGAAATCCCTTTGTAACAGACGAGTTTCCGGATGAAATCCTGATACTTTGAAAGAGATTGTCCGTTTTGTACACGAAGTGCATCCAGTTTATGCCGTAACCCTCTCAACTTTCTTGCACATGCTATGTGGATGAAATGATGATATCATGCCAATTTTCAACCTTTTCAGAGTTCATTTGAAATGCTTTTCAATTTTAGGGTCTTATAGCTCAAAATAATTAGTAAATGCATGAAAAATAACAAATGAAGTCAGAAAGGATTGAAAAATGATGATGTGGCTTTGAATGGTGCATTTTGAACACACAAAAAGTCAGGAGTTCAAATAAGTTTTAAAAAATGAAATCCCTTTGTAATAGACGAGTTTCCGGATGAAATCCTGATACTTTGAAAGAGATTGTCCGTTTTGTACACGAAGTGCATCCAGTTTTTGCCGTAACCCTCTCAACTTTCTTGCACATGCTATGTGGATGAAATGATGATATCATGCCAACTTTCAACCTTTTCAGAGTTCATTTGAAATGCTTTTCAATTTTAGGGTCTTATAGCTTAAAATAATTAGTAAATGCATGAAAAATAACAAATGAAGTCAGAAAGGATTGAAAAATGATGATGTGGCTTTGAATGGTGCATTTTGAACACACAAAAAGTCAGGAGTTCAAATAAGGTTTAAAAAATGAAATCCCTTTGTAACAGACGAGTTTCCGGATGAAATCCTGATACTTTGAAAGAGATTGTCCGTTTTGTACACAAAGTGCGTCCAGTTTTTGCCGTAACCCTCTCAACTTTCTTGCACACTGCTATGTGGATGAAATGATGATATCATGCCAACTTTCAACCTTTTCAGAGTTCATTTGAAATGCTTTTCAATTTTAGGGTCTTATAGCTCAAAATAATTAGTAAATGCATGAAAAATAACAAATGAAGTCAGAAAGGATTGAGAAATGATGATGTGGCTTTGAATGGTGCATTTTGAACACACAAAAAGTCAGGAGTTCAAATAAGTTTTAAAAAATGAAATCCCTTTGTAACAGACGAGTTTCCGGATGAAATCCTCATACTTTGAAAGAGATTGTCCGTTTTGTACACGAAGTGCATCCAGTTTTTGCCGTAACCCTCTCAACTTTCTTGCACATGCTATGTGGATGAAATGATGATATCATGCCAACTTTCAACCTTTTCAGAGTTCATTTGAAATGCTTTTCAATTTTAGGGTCTTATAGCTCAAAATAATTAGTAAATGCATGAAAAATAACAAATGAAGTCAGAAAGGATTGAAAAATGATGATGTGGCTTTGAATGGTGCATTTTGGACACACACAAAGTCAGGAGTTCAAATAAGTTTTAAAAAATGAAATCCCTTTGTAACAGACGAGTTTCCGGATGAAATCCTGATACTTTGAAAGAGATTGTCCGTTTTGTACACGAAGTGCATCCAGTTTTTGCCGTAACCCTCTCAACTTTCTTGCACATGCTATGTGGATGAAATGATGATATCATGCCAACTTTCAACCTTTTCGGAGTTCATTTGAAATGCTTTTCAATTTTAGGGTTTATAGCTCAAAATAATTAGTAAATGCATGAAAAATAACAAATGAAGTCAGAAAGTATTGAAAAATGATGATGTGGATTTGAATGGTGCATTTTGAACACACACAAAGTCAGGAGATCAAATAAGTTTTAAAAAATGAAATCCCTTTGTAACAGACGAGTTTCCGGATGAAATCCTGATACTTTGAAAGAGATTGTCCGTTTTGTACACGAAGTGCATCCAGTTTTTGCCGTAACCCTCTCAACTTCCTTGCACATGCTATGTGGATGAAATGATGATATCATGCCAACTTTCAACCTTTTCAGAGTTCATTTGAAATGCTTTTCAATTTTAGGGTCTTATAGCTCAAAATAATTAGTAAATGCATGAAAAATAACAAATGAAGTCAGAAAGGATTGAAAAATGATGATGTGGCTTTGAATGGTGCATTTTGAACACACACAAAGTCAGGAGTTCAAATAAGTTTTAAAAAATGAAATCCCTTTGTAACAGACGAGTTTCCGGATGAAATCCTGATACTTTGGAAGAGATTGTCCGTTTTGTACACGAAGTGCATCCAGTTTTTGCCGTAACCCTCTCAACTTTCTTGCACATGCTATGTGGATGAAATGGTGATATCATGCCAACTTTCAACCTTTTCAGAGTTCATTTGAAATGCTTTTCAATTTTAGGGTCTTATAGCTCAAAATAATTAGTAAATGCATGAAAAATAACAAATGAAGTCAGAAAGGATTGACAAATGATGATGTGGCTTTGAATGGTGCATTTTGAACACACAAAAAGTCAGGAGTTCAAATAAGTTTCAAAAAATGAAATCCCTTTGTAACAGACGAGTTTCCGGATGAAATCCTGATACTTTGGAAGAGATTGTCCGTTTTGTACACGAAGTGCATCCAGTTTATGCCGTAACCCTCTCAACTTTCTTGCACACGCTATGTGGATGAAATGGTGATATCATGCCAATTTTCAACCTTTTTAGAGTTCATTTGAAATGCTTTTCAATTTTAGGGTCTTATAGCTCAAAATAATTAGTAAATGCATGAAAAATAACAAATGAAGTCAGAAAGGATTGACAAATGATGATGTGGCTTTGAATGGTGCATTTTGAACACACAAAAAGTCAGGAGTTCAAATAAGTCTGAAAAAATGAAATCCCTTTGTAACACACGAGTTTCCGGATGAAATCCTGATACTTTGGAAGAGATTGTCCGTTTTGTACACGAAGTGCATCCAGTTTTTGCCGTAACCCTCTCAACTTTCTTGCACATGCTATGTGGATGAAATGATGATATCATGCCAATTTTCAACCTTTTCAGAGTTCATTTGAAATGCTTTTCAATTTTAGGGTATTATAGCTCAAAATGATTAGTAAATGCATGAAAAATAACAAATGAAGTCAGAAAGGATTGAAAAATGATGATGTGGCTTTGAATGGTGCATTTTCAACACACACGAAGTCAGGAGTTCAAATAAGTTTTAAAAAATGAAATCCCTTTGTAACAGACGAGTTTTCGGATGAAATCCTGATACTTTGGAAGAGATTGTCCGTTTTGTACACGAAGTGCATCCAGTTTTTGCCGTAACCCTCTCAACTTTCTTGCACATGCTATGTGGATGAAATGGTGATATCATGCCAACTTTCAACCTTTTCAGAGTTCATTTGAAATGCTTTTCAATTTTAGGGTCTTATAGCTCAAAATAATTAGTAAATGCATGAAAAATAACAAATGAAGTCAGAAAGGATTGACCAATGATGATGTGGCTTTGAATGGTGCATTTTGAACACACAAAAAGTCAGGAGTTCAAATAAGTTTCAAAAAATGAAATCCCTTAGTAACAGACGAGTTTCCGGATGAAATCCTGATACTTTAGAAGAGATTGTCCGTTTTGTACACGAAGTGCATCCAGTTTATGCCGTAACCCTCTCAACTTTATTGCACATGCTATGTGGATGAAATGATGATATCATGCCAATTTTCAACCTTTTTAGAGTTCATTTGAAATGCTTTTCGATTTTAGGGTATTATAGCTCAAAATAATTAGTAAATGCATGAAAAATAACAAATGAAGTCAGAAAGGATTGAAAAATGATGATGTGGCTTTGAATGGTGCATTTTGAACACACACAAAGTCAGGAGTTCAAATAAGTTTTAAAAAATGAAATCCCTTTGTAACAGACGAGTTTCCGGATGAAATCCTGATACTTTGGAAGAGATTGTCCGTTTTGTACACGAAGTGCATCCAGTTTTTCCCGTAACCCTCTCAACTTTCTTGCACATGCTATGTGGATGAAATGGTGATATCATGCCAACTTTCAACCTTTCCAGAGTTCATTTGAAATGCTTTTCAATTTTAGGGTCTTATAGCTCAAAATAATTAGTAAATGCATGAAAAATAACAAATGAAGTCAGAAAGGATTGACAAATGATGATGTGGCTTTGAATGGTGCATTTTGAACACACAAAAAGTCAGGAGTTCAAATAAGTCTCAAAAAATGAAATCCCTTTGTAACACACGAGTTTCCGGATGAAATCCTGATACTTTGGAAGAGATTGTCCGTTTTGTACACGAAGTGCATCCAGTTTTTGCCGTTACCCTCTCAACTTTCTTGCACATGCTATGTGGATGAAATGGTGATATCATGCCAACTTTCAACCATTTCAGAGTTCATTTGAAATGCTTTTCAATTTTAGGGTCTTATAGCTCAAAATAATTAGTAAATGCATGAAAAATAACAAATGAAGTCAGAAAGGATTGACAAATGATGATGTGGCTTTCAATGGTGCATTCTGAACACACAAAAAGTCAGGAGTTGAAATAAGTTTCAAAAAATGAAATCCCGTTGTAACAGACGAGTTTCCAGATGAAATCCTGATACTTTGAAAGAGATTGTCCGTTTTGTACACGAAGTGCATCCAGTTTTTGCCGTAACCCTCTCAACTTTCTTGCACATGCTATGTGGATGAAATGGTGATATCATGCCAATTTTCAACCTATTCAGAGTTCATTTGAAATGCTTTTCAATTTTAGGGTCTTATAGCTCAAAATAATTAGTAAATGCATGAAAAATAACAAATGAAGTCAGAAAGGATTGAAAAATGATGATGTGGCTTTGAATGGTGCATTTTGAACACACACAAAGTCAGGAGTTCAAATAAGTTTAAAAAAATGAAATCCCTTTGTAACAGACGAGTTTCCGGATGAAATCCTGATACTTTGGAAGAGATTGTCCGTTTTGTACACGAAGTGCATCCAGTTTTTGCCGTTACCCTCTGAACTTTCTTGCACATGCTATGTGGATGAAATGATGATATCATGAGAATTTTCAACCTTTTCAGAGTTCATTTGAAATGCTTTTCAATTTTATGGTATTATAGCTCAAAATGATTAGTAAATGCATGAAAAATAACAAATGAAGTCAGAAAGGATTGAAAAATGATGATGTGGCTTTGAATGGTGCATTTTCAACACACACGAAGTCAGGAGTTCAAATAAGTTTTAAAAAATGAAATCCCTTTGTAACAGACGAGTTTCCGGATGAAATCCTGATACTTTGGAAGAGATTGTCCGTTTTGTACACGAAGTGCATCCAGTTTTTGCCGTAACCCTCTCAACTTTCTTGCACATGCTATGTGGATGAAATGGTGATATCATGCCAACTTTCAACCTTTTCAGAGTTCATTTGAAATGCTTTTCAATTTTAGGGTCTTATAGCTCAAAATAATTAGTAAATGCATGAAAAATAACAAATGAAGTCAGAAAGGATTGACAAATGATGATGTGGCTTTGAATGGTGCATTTTGAACACACAAAAAGTCAGGAGTTCAAATAAGTTTCAAAAAATGAAATCCCTTTGTAACAGACGAGTTTCCGGATGAAATCCTGATACTTTGAAAGAGATTGTCCGTTTTGTACACGAAGTGCATCCAGTTTATGCCGTAACCCTCTCAACTTTCTTGCACATGCTATGTGGATGAAATGATGATATCATGCCAATTTTCAACCTTTTCAGAGTTCATTTGAAATGCTTTTCAATTTTAGGGTCTTATAGCTCAAAATAATTAGTAAATGCATGAAAAATAACAAATGAAGTCAGAAAGGATTGAAAAATGATGATGTGGCTTTGAATGGTGCATTTTGAACACACAAAAAGTCAGGAGTTCAAATAAGTTTTAAAAAATGAAATCCCTTTGTAATAGACGAGTTTCCGGATGAAATCCTGATACTTTGAAAGAGATTGTCCGTTTTGTACACGAAGTGCATCCAGTTTTTGCCGTAACCCTCTCAACTTTCTTGCACATGCTATGTGGATGAAATGATGATATCATGCCAACTTTCAACCTTTTCAGAGTTCATTTGAAATGCTTTTCAATTTTAGGGTCTTATAGCACAAAATAATTAGTAAATGCATGAAAAATAACAAATGAAGTCAGAAAGGATTGAAAAATGATGATGTGGCTTTGAATGGTGCATTTTGAACACACAAAAAGTCAGGAGTTCAAATAAGTTTTAAAAAATGAAATCCCTTTGTAACAGACGAGTTTCCAGATGAAATCCTGATATTTTGAAAGAGATTGTCCGTTTTGTACACGAAGTGCATCCAGTTTTTGCCGTAACCCTCTCAACTTTCTTGCACATGCTATGTGGATGAAATGATGATATCATGCCAACTTTCAACCTTTTCAGAGTTCATTTGAAATGCTTTTCAATTTTAGGGTCTTATAGCTCAAAATAATTAGTAAATGCATGAAAAATAACAAATGAAGTCAGAAAGGATTGAAAAATGATGATGTGGCTTTGAATGGTGCATTTTGAACACACAAAACGTCAGGAGTTCAAATAAGGTTTAAAAAATGAAATCCCTTTGTAAAAGACGAGTTTCCGGATGAAATCCTGATACTTTGAAAGAGATTGTCCGCTTTGTACACGAAGTGCATCCAGTTTTTCCCGTAACCCTCTCAACTTTCTTGCACGTGCTATGTGGATGAAATGATGATATCATGCCAACTTTCAACCTTTTCAGAGTTCATTTGAAATGCTTTTCAATTTTAGGGTCTTATAGCACAAAATAATTAGTAAATGCATGAAAAATAACAAATGAAGTCAGAAAGGAATGAAAAATGATGATGTGGCTTTGAATGGTGCATTTTGAACACACAAAAAGTCAGGAGTTCAAATAAGTTTTAAAAAATGAAATCCCTTTGTAACAGACGAGTTTCCGGATGAAATCCTGATATTTTGAAAGAGATTGTCCGTTTTGTACACGAAGTGCATCCAGTTTTTGCCGTAACCCTCTCAACTTTCTTGCACATGCTATGTGGATGAAATGATGATATCATGCCAACTTTCAACCTTTTCAGAGTTCATTTGAAATGCTTTTCAATTTTAGGGTCTTATAGCTCAAAATAATTAGTAAATGCATGAAAAATAACAAATGAAGTCAGAAAGGATTGAAAAATGATGATGTGGCTTTGAATGGTGCATTTTGAACGCACAAAA
>NW_025230098.1:4195-7368 GCF_018294505.1 Triticum aestivum | reverse complement strand
AAGTGCATCCAGTTTTTGCCGTTACCCTCTCAACTTTCTTGCACATGCTATGTGGATGAAATGGTGATATCATGCCAACTTTCAACCATTTCAGAGTTCATTTGAAATGCTTTTCAATTTTAGGGTCTTATAGCTCAAAATAATTAGTAAATGCATGAAAAATAACAAATGAAGTCAGAAAGGATTGACAAATGATGATGTGGCTTTGAATGGTGCATTTTGAACACACAAAAAGTCAGGAGTTCAAATAAGTTTCAAAAAATGAAATCCCTTTGTAACAGACGAGTTTCCGGATGAAATCCTGATACTTTGAAAGAGATTGTCCGTTTTGTAGACGAAGTGCATCCAGTTTATGCCGTAACCCTCTCAACTTTCTTGCACATGCTATGTGGATGAAATGATGATATCATGCCAATTTTCAACCTTTTCAGACTTCATTCGAAATGCTTTTCAATTTTAGGGTCTGATAGCTCAAAATAATTAGTAAATGCATGAAAAATAACAAATGAAGTCAGAAAGGATTGAAAAATGATGATGTGGCTTTGAATGGTGCATTTTGAACACACACAAAGTCAGGAGTTCAAATAAGTTTAAAAAAAATGAAATCCCTTTGTAACAGACGAGTTTCCGGATGAAATCCTGATACTTTGGAAGAGATTGTCCGTTTTGTACACGAAGTGCATCCAGTTTTTGCCGTAACCCTCTGAACTTTCTTGCACATGCTATGTGGATGAAATGATGATATCATGCCAATTTTCAACCTTTTCAGAGTTCATTTGAAATGCTTTTCAATTTTATGGTATTATAGCTCAAAATGATTAGTAAATGCATGAAAAATAACAAATGAAGTCAGAAAGGATTGAAAAATGATGATGTGGCTTTCAATGGTGCATTTTCAACACACACGAAGTCAGGAGTTCAAATAAGTTTTAAAAAATGAAATCCCTTTGTAACAGACGAGTTTCCGGATGAAATCCTGATACTTTGGAAGAGATTGTCCGTTTTGTACACGAAGTGCATCCAGTTTTTGCCGTAACCCTCTCAATTTCTTGCACATGTTATGTGGATGAAATGGTGATATCATGCCAACTTTCAACCTTTTCAGAGTTCATTTGAAATGCTTTTCAATTTTAGGGTCTTATAGCTCAAAATAATTAGTAAATGCATGAAAAATAACAAATGAAGTCAGAAAGGATTGACAAATGATGATGTGGCTTTGAATGGTGCATTTTGAACACACAAAAAGTCAGGAGTTCCAATAAGTTTCAAAAAATGTAATCCCTTTGTAACAGACGAGTTTCCGGATGAAATCCTGATACTTTGGAAGAGATTGTCCGTTTTGTACACGAAGTGCATCCAGTTTATGCCGTAACCCTCTCAACTTTCTTGCACACGCTATGTGGATGAAATGATGATATCATGCCAATTTTCAACCTTTTTAGAGTTCATTTGAAATGCTTTTCAATTTTAGGGTCTTATAGCTCAAAATAATTAGTAAATGCATGAAAAATAACAAATGAAGTCAGAAAGGATTGACAAATGATGATGTGGCTTTGAATGGTGCATTTTGAACACACAAAAAGTCAGGAGTTCAAATAAGTCTCAAAAAATGAAATCCCTTTGTAACACACGAGTTTCCGGATGAAATCCTGATACTTTGGAAGAGATTGTCCGTTTTGTACACGAAGTGCATCCAGTTTTTGCCGTAACCCTCTCAACTTTCTTGCACATGCTATGTGGATGAAATGATGATATCATGCCAATTTTCATCCTTTTCAGAGTTCATTTGAAATGCTTTTCAATTTTAGGGTATTATAGCTCAAAATGATTAGTAAATGCATGAAAAATAACAAATGAAGTCAGAAAGGATTGAAAAATGATGATGTGGCTTTGAATGGTGCATTTTCAACACACACGAAGTCAGGAGTTCAAATAAGTTTTAAAAAATGAAATCCCTTTGTAACAGATGAGTTTTCGGATGAAATCCTGATACTTTGGAAGAGATTGTCCGTTTTGTACACGAAGTGCATCCAGGTTTTGCCGTAACCCTCTCAACTTTCTTGCACATGCTATGTGGATGAAATGGTGATATCATGCCAACTTTCAACATTTTCAGAGTTCATTTGAAATGCTTTTCAATTTTAGGGTCTTATAGCTCAAAATAATTAGTAAATGCATGAAAAATAACAAATGAAGTCAGAAAGGATTGACCAATGATGATGTGGCTTTGAATGGTGCATTTTGAACACACAAAAAGTCAGGAGTTCAAATAAGTTTCAAAAAATGAAATCCCTTAGTAACAGACGAGTTTCCGGATGAAATCCTGATACTTTAGAAGAGATTGTCCGTTTTGTACACGAAGTGCATCCAGTTTATGCCGTAACCCTCTCAACTTTATTGCACATGCTATGTGGATGAAATGATGATATCATGCCAATTTTCAACCTTTTTAGAGTTCATTTGAAATGCTTTTCAATTTTAGGGTATTATAGCTCAAAATAATTAGTAAATGCATGAAAAATAACAAATGAAGTCAGAAAGGATTGAAAAATGATGATGTGGCTTTGAATGGTGCATTTTGAACACACACAAAGTCAGGAGTTCAAATAAGTTTTAAAAAATGAAATCCCTTTGTAACAGACGAGTTTCCGGATGAAATCCTGATACTTTGGAAGAGATTGTCCGTTTTGTACACGAAGTGCATCCAGTTTTTTCCGTAACCCTCTCAACTTTCTTGCACATGCTATGTGGATGAAATGGTGATATCATGCCAACTTTCAACCTTTCCAGAGTTCATTTGAAATGCTTTTCAATTTTAGGGTCTTATAGCTCAAAATAATTAGTAAATGCATGAAAAATAACAAATGAAGTCAGAAAGGATTGACAAATGATGATGTGGCTTTGAATGGTGCATTTTCAACACACACACAAAGTCAGGAGTTCAAATAAGTTTTAAAAAATGTAATCCCTTTGTAACAGACGAGTTTCCGGATGAAATCCTGATACTTTGGAAGAGATTGTCCGTTTTGTACACGAAGTGGATCTAGTTTTTGCCGTAACCCTCTCAACATTCTTGCACATGCTATGTGGATGAAATGATGATATCATGCCAATTTTCAACCTTTTCAGAGTTCATTTGAAATGCTTTTCAATTTTAGGGTCTTATATCTCAA
>NW_025230098.1:0-4185 GCF_018294505.1 Triticum aestivum | reverse complement strand
TGAAAAATAACAAATGAAGTCAGAAAGGATTGACAAATGATGATGTGGCTTTGAATGGTGCATTTTGAACACACAAAAAGTCAGGAGTTCAAATAAGTCTCAAAAAATGAAATCCCTTTGTAACACACGAGTTTCCGGATGAAATCCTGATACTTTGGAAGAGATTGTCCGTTTTGTACACGAAGTGCATCCAGTTTTTGCCGTTACCCTCTCAACTTTCTTGCACATGCTATGTGGATGAAATGGTGATATCATGCCAACTTTCAACCATTTCAGAGTTCATTTGAAATGCTTTTCAATTTTAGGGTCTTATAGCTCAAAATAATTAGTAAATGCATGAAAAATACCAAATGAAGTCAGAAAGGATTGACAAATGATGATGTGGCTTTGAATGGTGCATTTTGAACACACAAAAAGTCAGGAGTTCAAATAAGTTTCAAAAAATGAAATCCCTTTGTAACAGACGAGTTTCCGGATGAAATCCTGATACTTTGAAAGAGATTGTCCGTTTTGTACACGAAGTGCATCCAGTTTATGCCGTAACCCTCTCAACTCTCTTGCACATGCTATGTGGATGAAATGAGGATATCATCCCAATTTTCAACCTTTTCAGACTTCATTTGAAATGCTTTTCAATTTTAGGGTCTTATAGCTCAAAATAATTAGTAAATGCATGAAAAATAACAAATGAAGTCAGAAAGGATTGAAAAATGATGATGTGGCTTTGAATGGTGCATTTTGAACACACACAAAGTCAGGAGTTCAAATAAGTTTAAAAAAAATGAAATCCCTTTGTAACAGACGAGTTTCCGGATGAAATCATGATACTTTGGAAGAGATTGTCCGTTTTGTACACGAAGTGCATCCAGTTTTTGCCGTAACCCTCTCAACTTTCTTGCACATGCTATGTGGATGAAATGATGATATCATGCCAATTTTCAACTTTTTCAGAGTTCATTTGAAATGCTTTTCCATTTTAGGGTATTATAGCTCAAAATAATTAGTAAATGCATGAAAAATAACAAATGAAGTCAGAAAGGATTGAAAAATGATGATGTGGCTTTGAATGGTGCATTTTCAACACACAAAAAGTCAGGAGTTCAAATAAGTCTCAAAAAATGAAATCCCTTTGTAACACACGAGTTTCCGGATGAAATCCTGATACTTTGGAAGAGATTGTCCGTTTTGTACACGAAGTGCATCCAGTTTTTGCCGTTACCCTCTCAACTTTCTTGCACATGCTATGTGGATGAAATGGTGATATCATGCCAACTTTCAACCATTTCAGAGTTCATTTGAAATGCTTTTCAATTTTAGGGTCTTATAGCTCAAAATAATTAGTAAATGCATGAAAAATACCAAATGAAGTCAGAAAGGATTGACAAATGATGATGTGGCTTTGAATGGTCCATTTTGAACACACAAAAAGTCAGGAGTTCAAATAAGTTTCAAAAAATGAAATCCCTTTGTAACAGACGAGTTTCCGGATGAAATCCCGATACTTTGAAAGAGATTGTCCGTTTTGTACACGAAGTGCATCCAGTTTTTGCCGTAACCCTCTCAACTTTCTTGCACATGCTATGTGGATGAAATGATGATATCATGCCAACTTTCCACCTTTTCAGAGTTCATTTGAAATGCTTTTCAATTTTAGGGTATTATAGCTCAAAATAATTAGTAAATGCATGAAAAATAACAAATGAAGTCAGAAAGGATTGACAAATGATGATGTGGCTTTGAATGGTGCATTTTGAACACACACAAAGTCAGGAGTTCAAATAAGTTTCAGAAAAATGAAATCCCTTTGTAACAGACGAGTTTCCCGATGAAATCCTGATACTTTGGAAGAGATTGTCCGTTTTGTACACGAAGTGCATCCAGTTTTTCCCGTAACCCTCTCAACTTTCTTTTACATGCTATGTGGATGAAATGATGATATCATGCCAATTTTCAACCTTTTCAGAGTTCATTTGAAATGCTTTTCAATTTTAGGGTCTTATATCTAAAAATAATTAGTAAATGCATGAAAAATAACAAATGAAGTCAGAAAGGATTGAAAAATGATGATGTGGCTCTGAATGGTGCATTTTGAACACACACAAAGTCAGGAGTTTAAATAAGTTTTAAAAAATGAAATCCCTTTGTAATAGACGAGTTTCCGGATGAAATCCTGATACTTTGGAAGAGATTGTCCGTTTTGTACACGAAGTGCATCCAGTTTTTGCCGTAACCCTCTCAACTTTCTTGCACATGCTATGTGGATGAAATGGTGATATCATGCCAACTTTCAACCATTTCAGAGTTCATTTGAAATGCTTTTCAATTTTCGGGTCTTATAGCTCAAAATAATTAGTAAATGCATGAAAAATAACAAATGAAGTCAGAAAGGATTGACAAGTGATGATGTGGCTTTGAATGGTGCATTTTGAACACACAAAAAGTCAGGAGTTCAAATAAGTTTCAAAAAATGAAATCCCTTTGTAACAGACGAGTTTCCGGATGAAATCCTGATACTTTGAAATAGATTGTCCGTTTTGTACACGAAGTGCATCCAGTTTATGCCGTAACCCTCTCAACTTTCTTGCACATGCTATGTGGATGAAATGATGATATCATGCCAATTTTCAACCTTTTCAGAGTTCATTTGAAATGCTTTTCAATTTTAGGGTCTTATAGCTCAAAATAATTAGTAAATGCATGAAAAATAACAAATGAAGTCAGAAAGGATTGAAAAATGATGATGTGGCTTTCAATGGTGCATTTTGAACACACACAAAGTCAGGAGTTCAAATAAGTTTTAAAAAATGAAATCCCTTTGTAACAGACGAGTTTCCAGATGAAATCCTGATACTTTGAAAGAGATTGTCCGTTTTGTACACGAAGTGCATCCATTTATGCCGTAACCCTCTCAACTTTCTTGCACATGCTATGTGGATGAAATGATCATATCATGCCAATTTTCAACCTTTTCAGAGTTTATTTGAAATGCTTTTCAATTTTAGGGTCTTATAGCTCAAAATAATTAGTAAATGCATGAAAAATAACAGATGAAGTCAGAAAGGATTGAAAAATGATGATGTGGCTTTGAATGGTGCATTTTGAACACACAAAAAGTCAGGAGTTCAAATAAGTTTTAAAAAATGAAATCCCTTTGTAACAGACGAGTTTCCGGATGAAATCCTGATACTTTGGAAGAGATTGTCCGTTTTGTACACGAAGTGCATCCAGTTTTTGCCGTAACCCTCTCAACTTTCTTGCACATGCTATGTGGATGAAATGGTGATGTCATGCCAACTTTCAACCATTTCAGAGTTCATTTGAAACGCTTTTCAATTTTAGGGTCTTATAGCTCAAAATAATTAGTAAATGCATGAAAAATAACAAATGAAGTCAGAAAGGATTGACAAATGATGATGTGGCTTCGAATGGTGCATTTTGAACACACAAAAAGTCAGGAGTTCAAATAAGTCTCAAAAAAATGAAATCCCTTTGTAACAGACGAGTTTCCGGATGAAATCCTGATACTTTGAAAGAGATTCTCCGTTTTGTACACGAAGTGCATCCAGTTTATGCCGTAACCCTCTCAACTTTCTTGCACATGCTATGTGGATGAAATGATGATATCATGCCAATTTTCAACCTTTTCAGAGTTCATTTGAAATGCTTTTCAATTTTAGGGTCTTATATCTCAAAATAATTAGTAAATTCATGAAAAATAACAAATGAAGTCAGAAAGGATTTAAAAATGATGATGTGGCTCTGAATGGTGCATTTTGAACACACACAAAGTCAGGAGTTCAAATAAGTTTTAAAAAATGAAATCCCTTTGTAAGAGACGAGTTTCCGGATGAAATCCTGATACTTTGGAAGAGATTGTCCGTTTTGTACACGAAGTGCATCAAGTTTTTGCCGTAACCCTCTCAACTTTCTTGCACATGCTATGTGGATGAAATGGTGATATCATTCCAACTTTCAACCATTTCAGAGTTCATTTGAAATGCTTTTCAATTTTAGGGTCTTATAGCTCAAAATAATTAGTAAATGCATGAAAAATAACAAATGAAGTCAGAAAGGATTGAGAAATGATGATGTGGCTTTGAATGGTGCATTTTGAACACACAAAAAGTCAGGAGTTCAAATAAGTTTCAAAAAATGAAATCCCTTTGTAACAGACGAGTTTCCGGA
>NW_025230097.1:0-16542 GCF_018294505.1 Triticum aestivum | reverse complement strand
GGTAGGATTTTGCAAACGTAGACGAGCACTGGACTGCAGCTAAGCCCCCGACTGAGAGGGTTGCTCACCACTCGGTGGGATTTTTAAAACCTAGGCGAGTACTGGACTGCAGCTAAGCCCCCGAGTGGGAGGGTTGCTCACTACTCGGTAGGATTTTTCAAATTTAGGCGAGTACTGGACTGCAGCTAAGCCCCCGAGTGGGAGGCTTGCTCATCACTCGGTATGATTTTTCAAACTTAGGCGAGTACTGGACTGCAGCTAAGCCCCCGAGTGAGAGGCTTGCTCATCACTCGGTAGGATTTTTCAAACATAGGCGAGTACTGGTGTCAGGACCCCGATTCCAAGTCACACCGATCTAGCCTGTAACACCTCATATCACATTGCGGCCTCACGCACGGTACTCCCACGGGTGTCGCCTTACCATGGCCCGGGACCGTTTGCGCCTTTTGGCTCACGTATATGACAATGTCGCTAGCATCCATATGACAGAGAACCCGGGCCGACATGGCTAGTCGTGAACCCAAAGCGGCACTAACGTATGGGGACAGGCATACATGAATCAACATCGAACATGTCGGTCAGCAGCGTGTGAATCCGGGCTGAAGCACTGGGCTAACAGGACTCCGGGAACCCGGGCTGTAGCAGGCTAGGCAGGACTCCGGATGTCACCGTGTGACATTTCCCCGAAGGGACAGACACAGGAACGATATGACTCACATGCCGGCCAGTCAAGTGTCCAGAGCAGTAGTGCTGGGCTAGCAGGACTCCGGTGAACCGGGCTGTAGCGGACTACTATGGCTCAAGGAGGCACCAGACTACATTTCCCCATAAGAGAGGCTGCTAAAGATAGACAACTAGATTGTCGGATCCCACACATACCAAGCATTTCAAACATACACACAATATGCTCGATATGCGCGAATACAACATGGCATCACAACAAAACTCTACAACTCAAGTACTTTATTTAAGGGGCTCCGGAGAGCCTTACATAACTTGTTCATACAGATAGGGGTTGCATGACCCAACACTCAAGTCATACAATCATACAAGCACATGCGGAAGCAAACTGTCTGGGTACAGACACTAGAAGAAAGAAGGCTTGACGAAGCCTGTCTATCTACATAGGCCCTTCACAAGCCTAGATCACCACCTGGGTGGCGCGTCACTCATCGTCGTCGAGTTCTACGTAGAACCCGTCAGAAGGGGCGGTGTTGTCGTCTGAAAACAGTAATTAAAGCAACATGAGTACAAAGGTACTCAGCAAGTCTTACAACAGATCCTACTATACATGCTCATTCTCAAGGAGGTAGTGGGGTTATTGCAGCAAGCCAGCTTTGACTCTTGGCTAAGCTATCCTACGGTACACCACTTGTGAAATAGTTTTCGCACACGAGTCCACTAATCACCATCTCAATACTCCACCGTGGATCCTCCCTCGTCATCCAACGAGAGGGCCATCCGCGGTACTCACACTTATCTTGAGGCTTTTAGTAGTATCCATTTACTTGTCTATGAACTGCATAAGCGACCAAGTAGTCCTTTACCGCGGACGCGGCTATTCGAATAGTTTCATACCCTGCAGGGGTGTACTTCGTCACACACGCTCTCACCACTTATCGTCGCTACACGACGTGTACTCGGCAACCTTCAAGCGGAAGCCCAACGTGGGTGTCGGCCACAGCCTACCTAAACACTCGAGTCTCTAGTCCAGGTTTATCGCCTATTCGGGTTCCATCCGCAGGGAGTCCGGTCAAGGTTTCCACATACGGCCCCGAACGATGTGTGCAGGGTTCCCGGTCACCAAACGGGCGACTCGGTACACCGGGCCACGAGCCTAACGCATCACAGCCCACCCCTTGGTCAGCGCTGTCCACGGCCTCCAGCTTACTACAAACACCAGAAACTACGTGCAACTCCTGGACAGAGGACAAGGGTGAACAAGAAGCCGAGGGGGTCCATTGGTTTCGGGCCCAATGTGTGGTAGTAGCTGAATCTTAAATCACGCATACAGATCTCAGTTCTTAGGGACGGTCTCAATGAAACAACCCACCATGTACTCCTACATGGCCTCCCATCGATACCTTTACCAAATCGTATTCCACACTTCACTCTCATTACCGACACACGCACTTTCACTCTAGTTCATCACCCTGATGAGCCAGACCTGACACAACTCTAAGCGTAGCAAGCATAGCATTGTAGGAACACAACATGGCTCAATCAACTCCTACACATGCTAGTGGGTTTCATCTAGTTACTGTGGCAATGACAGGTCATGCAAAGGAAAGTGGGTTCAACTACCGCAACACACAGCAGTTTGAATCGCGTTGTCTTAATGCAGTAAACGAGAGCAGAAGTGTCAGGACCCCGATTCCAAGTCACACCGATCTAGCCTGTAACACCTCATATCACATTGCGGCCTCACGCACGGTACTCCCACGGGTGTCGCCTTACCATGGCCCGGGACCGTTTGCGCCTTTTGGCTCACGTATATGACAATGTCGCTAGCAACCATATGACAGAGAACCCGGGCCGACATGGCTAGTCGTGAACCCAAAGCGGCACTAACGTATGGGGACAGGCATACATGAATCAACATCGAACATGTCGGTCAGCAGCGTGTGAATCCGGGCTGAAGCACTGGGCTAACAGGACTCCGGGAACCCGGGCTGTAGCAGGCTAGGCAGGACTCCGGATGTCACCGTGTGACATTTCCCCGAAGGGACAGACACAGGAACGATATGACTCACATGCCGGCCAGTCAAGTGTCCAGAGCAGTAGTGCTGGGCTAGCAGGACTCCGGTGAACCGGGCTGTAGCGGACTACTATGGCTCAAGGAGGCACCAGACTACATTTCCCCATAAGAGAGGCTGCTAAAGATAGACAACTAGATTGTCGGATCCCACACATACCAAGCATTTCAAACATACACACAATATGCTCGATATGCGCGAATACAACATGGCATCACAACAAAACTCTACAACTCAAGTACTTTATTTAAGGGGCTCCGGAGAGCCTTACATAACTTGTTCATACAGATAGGGGTCGCATGACCCAACACTCAAGTCATACAATCATACAAGCACATGCGGAAGCAAACTGTCTGGGTACAGACACTATAAGAAAGAAGGCTTGACGAAGCCTGTCTATCTACATAGGCCCTTCACAAGCCTAGATCACCACCTGGGTGGCAAGTCACTCGTCGTCGTCGAGTTCTACGTAGAACCCGTCAGAAGGGGCGGTGTTGTCGTCTGAAAACAGTAATTAAAGCAACATGAGTACAAAGGTACTCAGCAAGTCTTACAACCGATCCTGCTATACATGTTCATTCTCAAGAAGGTAGTGGGGTTATTGCAGCAAGCCAGCTTTGACTCTTGGCTAAGCTATCCTACGATACACCACTTGTGAAATAGTTTTCGCACACGAGTCCACTAATCACCAACTCAATACTCCACCGTGGATCCTCCCTCGTCATCCAACGAGAGGGCCATCCGCGGTACTCACACTTATCTTGAGGCTTTTAGTAGTATCCATTTACTTGTCTATGAACTGCATAAGCGACCAAGTAGTCCTTTACCGCGGACGCGGCTATTCGAATAGTTTCATACCCTGCAGGGGTGTACTTCGTCACACACGCTCTCACCACTTATCGTCGCTACACGACGTGTACTTGGCAACCTTCAAGCGGAAGCCCAACGTGGGTGTCGGCCACAGCCTACCTAAACACTCGAGTCTCTAGTCCAGGTTTATCGCCTATTCAGGTTCCATCCGCAGGGTGTCCGGCCGAGGTTTCCACATACGGCCCCGAACGATGTGTGCAGGGTTCCCGGACACCAAACGGGCGACTCGGTACACCGTGCCACGAGCCTACCGCATCACAGCCCACCCCTTGGTCAGCGCTGTCCACGGCCTCCAGCTTACTACAAACACCAGAAACTACGTGCAACTCCTGGACAGAGGACAAGGGTGAATAAGAAGCCGAGGGGGTCCATTGGTTTCGGGCCCAATGTGTGGTAGTAGCTGAATCTTAAATCACGCATACAGATCTCAGTTCTTAGGGACGGTCTCAATGAAACAACCCACCATGTACTCCTACATGGCCTCCCATCGATACCTTTACCAAATCGTATTCCACACTTCACTCTCATTACCGACACACGCACTTTCACTCTAGTTCATCACCCTGATGAGCCAGACCTGACACAACTCTAAGCATAGCAAGCATAGCATTGTAGGAACACAACATGGCTCAATCAACTCCTACACATGCTAGTGGGTTTCATCTAGTTACTGTGGCAATGACAGGTCATGCAAAGGAAAGTGGGTTCAACTACCGCAACACACAGCAGTTTGAATCGCGTTGTCTTAATGCAGTAAACGAGAGCAGAAGCGAGAAGATGGGTTTGTATCAAAATGATCAATGGGTTGCTTGCCTGACAGAGTGGTGGTGGGATACTGCCCTTCAGTTGGATACCCGTGAATATCCTCGGAGGCAGGACCTACCACAATGAACACATCGAAGCACAATCAACATCAAGCAAGTGCAACAATATGATGCATGCATGGGACATGGCAAAATGGATGTATTGGGCTAATGCAACTAAGGCCAGAAGGGTTTGGACTAATTTGAATCAAAGATTCAAATTCCAAGTTCATAAATGGCCCATATTAGTGCTTTATCTTTTTCTGTATAAAACAGTAGGTTAACTTGCTTAATCATGGATGAAACCAGTACAGATGGATAGAGTGGATTTTTCTGATCATTTTTCATATATAAATCTTTTCATTCTGAGCTATAGATTATTTTCTATGATTTTTTGAAGTTTGTGATAATTTCTGGAATTTCCAATATAAGAATAATTCCAGTAAAAGCTTTACTGCGTCAGCCTGACGTCAGTGTGACGTCAGCAGGTCAACGGGGTCGTCCAGGTCAATCCTGACGTGTGGGTCCCCTGTGTCACTGTCACTGTTAGGTAATTAGTTAATTAGGATTAGTTTTAACTCTAACTCAGATTAGTTAGCAGGCGGGCCCCACTCGTCAGTGACCCTGGGGGGGTTAAACCGTGGTCAAACCATGTTGACTCGCCGGCGTTTAGCCGCCGGCGACGTCCAGACGCGGCGGTGGAGTGCGGGATCCCCCTCCGGCGACCAAAAGGACGGCGGAGAGTACCTATGTGTAGCTGGGGGCGAACCGCGTCGATTGGTGGTGGTAGTGGAGCTCGGGGTCGCCGGAGTCGACGCCGGCGACAAGCCGTGTGGGTGCCGGAGTACGGGCGTGGTTGAAACCGTAGCTAGAGAGCACGGCGAGGGACATGCGATGGCGCTACGGGTTCCTGGCGTTGCGGTGAAGCTAATGGCTACGGTGGTGTGGCCGTTGGATGGCCGGAGCCTTGTCGGCGACGAGCTCGTGCGGCGGCGCGTTCGGGTGAACTTCGTGCGGTGGCTGCAGAGCTCGAGAGAGAGAGAGGAGAGGATGGAAAGGTGGCCATGCTCACGACGGTTGCGACGGAGCAGACGGCGAGGTCGGAGACGAGCTGTAGCAGTGGCGACGGCGGAGGGGATCTCCGACGGTGAGCGGCGAAGGCGAGGTCGGTGACGGAGCTTCGGGGCAAACGAGCGCTCGGGGCTCGGCTTGCTCGAAGGAGTGGGTGACGGCGGTGCTGTAGGACACGTTAGTACGGTGCGAGGTCGATGGTGGCCGCGGTTACTCCGGTGAGGTGGCTGCGGCGGCGTCGGCCATGGTAGGGAGAAGGCGAGGGAGAGGCGATGCGGGAGAATGGCAATGTCCAGGGGCTCGGGGCGCGTCGAGGGAGGTCGGCCAGCTCATCCGCGGCGGGGCGGCAAGCTGCTGGCGCCGTGGCGAGCTCACGCTCGCCGGCGTCACCTCTCTGCCTGCTCTGGCGAGAACAGGCAGCTGACTGGCGCGGGCCAGCACAGTGCTGGGCCGCCAGGTGGGCTGCCAGGTAAGTTTTCTGCCTTCTGTTCTTTTCTCTTTTTTGATTTATTTCTGTACTGTGTTTTGAAATAGTAAAAATACTATTTCATTTGGAAAAATCCTGAAAATATTCTGAGGCACCTTTGAGATTATTCCCAACAGCCTAAAAATACCTTCAAGATTATTTGGACATTTAAAAATATTTATAGCATTTAAAATGCCCAAATGCAAATACTTATGGCTTGTGCAAAAATCCAAGATGGCCTCCAAAAATATGATACCATTTTTGGCAGAGGTTTTAGCCAAGACCAAAGGTGGTAAACATTTATGGAGGGCATTTCAGGTTCATTGGAAAAAAATTTAGTAAACCCTAGTTGTTCCAGGGGGGGTGCTGGGGGTTTTCTGGCATTCCCATTTCAGGTTTCTGTGAAATATAGACATGATGCAGCACTCTGATGCATGAACTAACTAGGATGTGACAACTCACCCCCACTCAAAAGAATCTCGTCCCGAGATTTAGGATCCGTTGGGAAGAAGGTGGGGTACTCAAGTCGAAGACGATCCTCCCTTTCCCAAGTAGCTTCTTCCTCCGAATGGTGTGACCATTGAACTTTGAGAAACTTGATGTTTCGGCGTCGAGTGGTACGCTCAGCTTGATCAAGGATTCGAACGGGATACTCCCGATATGTGAGATTATCTTGGAGATCAAGCGTTTCGTGGTCCACTCCACGGGTAGGATCCGAGAAGCAACGCCTGAGTTGGGAAACGTGGAAGACGTCATGAACCTTGGAAAGATGCGGAGGAAGTTCCAATTGGTAGGCAACTTCTCCTCGCTTGGCAAGAATGCGAAAGGGTCCAATGTAACGAGGAGCCAATTTGCCTTTGATACCGAATCGATGGGTTCCCTTTAAAGGAGTCACCCGAAGGTAAGCCTTCTCGTCAACCTCAAAAGTCATAGCCTTATGTTTGCGATCATAATGGCTCTTTTGGCGAGATTGGGCTGCTTTCAATTTCTCACGAATGATGCGAACCTGCTCTTCTACTTCCTGAATCATATCCGGGCCAAAGAGTTGTCTTTCCCCGGTCTCTGACCAGTTAAGAGGCGTTCGACATTTTCGTCCATAGAGAACCTCGAAAGGGGCTTTGCCCAAACTAGCTTGGTAACTATTGTTATAAGCGAACTCGGCGAATGGAAGGCATTTCTCCCAATCCATGCCGAAGGAGATGACAGAAGCTCGGAGCATATCCTCCAGAATTTGATTAACTCGTTCTACCTGACCACTTGATTGAGGGTGAAAGGCGGTGCTAAAAGAGAGACGAGTTCCCATAGCATTTTGGAAACTTTCCCAAAATCGAGAGGTGAAGAGACTTCCACGGTCTGAGTTAATTTCCAATGGAACACCATGCAGAGACACTATTCGGGAGATGTACAAGTCTGCTAGCTGGCTAGCGGTTATACTCTCACGAACAGGTAGGAAGTGAGCTACTTTGGAAAGACGATCGACAACAACGAAGATAGCATTGTTTCCCCTCTTGGTCCTGGGGAACCCAGTAATGAAATCCATACCGATTTTATCCCATTTCCATTCAGGAATAGCCAGAGGCTGAAGGGTGCCAGCAGGTCGCTGATGCTCTGCTTTAACACGTCGGCAGACGTCGCAATTAGCAATGAATTGAGCAATTTCTCTCTTCATCCTAGTCCACCAAAACCTCTGGCGTAGGTCTTGATACATTTTAGTACTACCGGGATGAATGGTGAGAGGAGATTCATGAGCTTCTTTAAGGATCAATCGCCTCAGGTTGCGCACCTTAGGAACCACTAGGCGGTCTCCAAAGAACACGACACCTTGGTCATCAACGGAGAAACAATCCGCAACTCCTTTCTTGATGTTTCTCTTAATGCGGGAGATTCCCGGATCTACCTTCTGAGCTTTAATGATCTGATCCGTAAGGGTAGGTTTCGCCACCAGGGTGGATAGAAATCCTTGAGGAACAATGTGAAGGTTAAGCTTACAGAATTCCTCGTGGAGAAGTGGTTGGCTTTGTTGTAACATCAAGTTGTTACAATAGGATTTACGGCGTAGCGCATCAGCCATGACGTTGGCTTTGCCCGGGGTGTAAGTTATTTCTAAGTCGTAGTCTGAGATCAACTCGACCCAACGTCTTTGCCTGAGATTCAAATCCGGTTGGGTGAAAATGTATTTCAGACTCTGATGGTCGGTGAAAATCTCGCAACGGTTACCGAGAAGGTAATGTCGCCATGTTTTGAGAGCATGGACTACGGCTGCAAGCTCTAGATCATGTGTGGAATAATTATCCTCATGTGGACGCAACTGTCGGGAAGCGTAGGCAATCACATGACGGTCTTGCATGAGTATGCAACCTAGTCCTTGTCGCGAGGCGTCGCAATAAATAACAAAGTCTTTAGAAAAATCTGGTGGTACGAGTACGGGGGCAGACGTCAGGCGTCTTTTCAGTTCCTGAAAGCTGAACTCGCACTGTGGGGTCCACTCGAACTTCTTATCTTTCTTGAGGAGTTCGGTTAGAGGTTTAGCAACCTTGGAGAAATTCTCGACGAAGCGACGGCAGTAGCTCGCTAAGCCAAGGAAACTCCGAACTTGCTTGACCGTTTCAGGGGGAGTCCAGTCAAGGATGGCTTGAACTCGTTCGGGATTGACAGCAATACCTTTACCAGAGATCACGTGGCCTAGGTAGGTCACTTCTGGCAACCAAAATTCGCACTTGGAGAACTTGGCATAAAGGCGATGCTCTCTGAGTTTTTCTAACACAAGTCTAAGATGTTCGGCATGCTCTTCCTCGTTCTTCGAGTAGATAAGGATATCATCGAGGTAAACCACGACGAACTTGTCTAAGTACTCCATGAAGATCGAGTTCATCAAGCGAGAAAAGGTGGTTGGAGCATTGGTTAACCCGAAGGACATGACTGTATACTCGTATTGGCCATAACGAGTAACAAAGGCCGTTTTAGGGATGTCCCCGTTCCTGATTTTGATTTGATGGTAGCCCAACCTCAAATCCATTTTAGAAAAGACTGAGGATCCAGCGAGCTGATCATACAGGTCGTTGATCCTGGGAAGCGGATACTTGTTCTTGATGGTTACTAGGTTGACGGGTCGGTAATCTACAACCATCCGATCCGTACCATCCTTCTTCTTGACGAAGAGGACGGGGCAAGCCCACGGAGAAGAACTGGGACGGATGAAACCCTTTTTCAAGGACTCATCGAGTTGTTTCTTAAGCTCGGCTAGCTCTAGGGGTGCCATCTTATAGGGTCTTCTGGAGATTGGGACGGTTCCTGGAACAAGGTCTATCACAAACTCAACATCCCTGTCAGGTGGAATACCTGGCAGTTCTTCAGGGAAGACATCCGGAAAGTCATGGACTACCGGCACATCTTCGAGGTCTGGAAGAGGGTTGGCATTTAATGAGTAGAGCTGACGCTTAGACACTCGGGTCAAAACATTGACTGTCTTGCCCGACGGATGGGTGAGTTGAACAGTTCTAGTGGAGCAATCAATCTTAGCATAATGAGCTGACATCCAGTCCATACCCAAGATGATGTTTATGTCCGAGGACTTGAGAGCTATTAGTGATGCAAGGAAGACCAGTCTGTCAACAAGAATTTCATTTCCATGGCTTATCTTAGAGGTTTGCCATCTAGAACCAGGAGTTTGAATTTCCATGGAAGTAGGCATGTCACTAAATGTGGTGTTGTGTAATCGAGCATAGCTCTCAGAGATAAATGAATGAGATGCTCCAGTATCGAAAAGAACAGTTGCCGGATGGCAATTAACAAGGAGCGTACCAAGGACGACGTTGGGATCCTCATGAGTTCCTTCAGCAGAGACATAGTTGACATGGCCACGTGCAGTGGTGGCTGGCTTGGCGTAGTAAGTCTTTCCTGCTGGCTTACCACGGCCAACGGACTGTCCAGGTTGAGTGAGGTTGTTTCGGGGGCACTCGCGCTGATAGTGACCCTTTTCTCCACACTTGAAGCATGTCGCAATATTGGGGCGTGGAGCAGCATTAGCAGCGGGGCCACCATAAACCTTGGGCGGTGCATGCTGCTGGTTGGGGCGAGGCGCCTCGAAGGATGGCCTCGGAGTGAACCTGGGTGGCAGAGCAGTATTTGGAATCCAGACCTGGCGCTTCTGGGATCCGGAGCCAGATGAGGAACCAAAGTCACGAGAGTGCTTGCGTGCAGTGTCATAGTCAGTTTGTCCTGTCTCGGCACTGATGGCCTTATTGACCAACTTCTGGAAAGAGGTGCACTCATGCAGACGGAGATCACGGCGAAGCTCGGGGCTAAGTCCCTTGCGGAACCTTGCCTGCTTCTTGGCGTCGGTGGATACCTCTTCAGGAGCATAGCGTGCTAGATTTCCAAACTCACGGCTGTAAGCATCCACGGTCAGTCTGCCTTGGGTGAAGTTGCAGAATTCTTCCCGCTTACGATCTATGAGACCCTCCGGAATGTGATGCTCACGGAAAGCCTCACTGAATTCAGCCCAAGTAGTGATTTGGCCAGCTGGGCGCATAGCCTCAAAGTTCTCCCACCAAAGGCTAGCAGGGCCTTCGAGGTGATAGGCAGCGTAGGTAACCTTATCAGCTTCGGCTACGTTAGCAGAACGTAGCTTATGGGTGATGCTGCGAAGCCAATCATCCGCATCAAGGGGCTCGATGGAGTGGTTGAACTTCGGTGGGTACAGCTTGATAAAGTCATTGATGGACACCAGGTCGTCCCTCTGGTGACGTGCAGTATTCTGCTCAATTCGCTCTAGCAAGCGGTTAGTCTCATGCTTGTTTCTTTCTGCCTCCAGCATAACTTCGGCCAGCGGTTGGGGCAGATCCTCCGCCCTGGCTGCATTGGCTTCATCCTGCGCCTGGACAGCAGGGTTGTTGCGGGTGTTAACCATCATATACCAACGGTCATACACGCCATACATAGTTTAGTACAAGCCCAGGCCAAGGTACAGCTACGATGAAGGACGATACATCTCATCAGAGGCATTCCAAGCTCCTATACATTATTTTTCTACACCTCCGGAACGTGATACACACCAAGTCGTATCCCACAAGACACGCAGGACTGTGGAGATTACAACTGTTACAATACTAGTAGAGCTACTACCAACTCAGACTTCTCCGTAGTAATCCTCATAGAAGTCACCGCCATGTCTTGGGAGCTGAACATGATCATCCGGAAACAGTCGGTCCTGTGGAGCCTGCGGTCCATAGGGACTCGGGTGTGGCCTTGGTCCAACAAACGGTGGCAGACGGGGTCCACGAGGAGGGGTGATGCCTCCTACATCACGCCATTCCATACATTCTGGCAGGCCAGATCGCACGGGATATATGTCCCTCATGTCCATGAACCCAGCTTGCACGGCAGGTGCAAACCGTGTCAGTGTGGCCCAGTGGTCAGCACGAGCATTAAAGAGCTCCATTCGCAAGGCACGATTCTCACGGTCCTTGTCCTCAAGCATCTCGGTGGTGGTACGGAGTAGTGAGCCCTCATGGGTAGAATCACAGTAAGTGGCCTGATAGTACCCCTGTGCCCCAGGGAGAGCTACTGGCATATAGCAGAAGTCGGTGTTCTGAAGCAAGGCAGTTCTGGCTCGCATGATAGTCATCATTGAGTAAGCTGCGTCCTGCACAGACATCTCGATAGTAACCCCAAGTCCATAAGAGCAATGGAGGGGTTCAGTGGCTCCAGGGTAGGATGGGAAGATCCTGACTGTGCAAAGATACTGACTTTGATTAAAGTCTCGGAACTGCTCCTCGACGGTATACTCAGGATACCAACGATAGCCTGTCTCAACCATCACTCGGACCAACATGGCCGTGTGACCAGGTACGCCGATGCACCGGGTCAGACGAACCACTTGGTTCTGGGAACGGGTGGCCATCTGAAAGCACGAAATAATACAAGGCATTAGTATTTCTAGGAGAATTTGGACATCATAACGGTTGTAAATGCTCGGGAAAAAGGATTTGAGACATTCGCAACAGTTTGCAATACCACTCAACAACATCATGTCAAGGTTCTGGTTCAACCGACAACATACTAGGGTAGTAGAAACTGAACCGAAGCATGGAACCAACAATCCTATAAGTTACTACGGATTAGTAACACGTGAACCTGATAGAGAGGAGAGAGCCTAGTCCTTAACCCGCGTAGAATGAGAAGAGTATGACTCAGATCAGAGGGCATGAGGTAAAGGAGTAAAAGCACCTTACGTTCCCTCCCACAATCAATTCCCCTACACATAACTAAAGCATTTCTAGACTCGACATGGGCCAGTTTGGCTTATCGCACCTACAGGCAGTCCGGCTCTGATGCCAACGCTGTCAGGACCCCGATTCCAAGTCACACCGATCTAGCCTGTAACACCTCATATCACATTGCGGCCTCACGCACGGTACTCCCACGGGTGTCGCCTTACCATGGCCCGGGACCGTTTGCGCCTTTTGGCTCACGTATATGACAATGTCGCTAGCATCCATATGACAGAGAACCCGGGCCGACATGGCTAGTCGTGAACCCAAAGCGGCACTAACGTATGGGGACAGGCATACATGAATCAACATCGAACATGTCGGTCAGCAGCGTGTGAATCCGGGCTGAAGCACTGGGCTAACAGGACTCCGGGAACCCGGGCTGTAGCAGGCTAGGCAGGACTCCGGATGTCACCGTGTGACATTTCCCCGAAGGGACAGACACAGGAACGATATGACTCACATGCCGGCCAGTCAAGTGTCCAGAGCAGTAGTGCTGGGCTAGCAGGACTCCGGTGAACCGGGCTGTAGCGGACTACTATGGCTCAAGGAGGCACCAGACTGCATTTCCCCATAAGAGAGGCTGCTAAAGATAGACAACTAGATTGTCGGATCCCACACATACCAAGCATTTCAAACATACACACAATATGCTCGATATGCGCGAATACAACATGGCATCACAACAAAACTCTACAACTCAAGTACTTTATTTAAGGGGCTCCGGAGAGCCTTACATAACTTGTTCATACAGATAGGGGTCGCATGACCCAACACTCAAGTCATACAATCATACAAGCACATGCGGAAGCAAACTGTCTGGGTACAGACACTAGAAGAAAGAAGGCTTGACGAAGCCTGTCTATCTACATAGGCCCTTCACAAGCCTAGATCACCACCTGGGTGGCGCGTCACTCATCGTCGTCGAGTTCTACGTAGAACCCGTCAGAAGGGGCGGTGTTGTCGTCTGAAAACAGTAATTAAAGCAACATGAGTACAAAGGTACTCAGCAAGTCTTACAACAGATCCTACTATACATGCTCATTCTCAAGGAGGTAGTGGGGTTATTGCAGCAAGCCAGCTTTGACTCTTGGCTAAGCTATCCTACGGTACACCACTTGTGAAATAGTTTTCGCACACGAGTCCACTAATCACCATCTCAATACTCCACCGTGGATCCTCCCTCGTCATCCAACGAGAGGGCCATCCGCGGTACTCACACTTATCTTGAGGCTTTTAGTAGTATCCATTTACTTGTCTATGAACTGCATAAGCGACCAAGTAGTCCTTTATCGCGGACGCGGCTATTCGAATAGTTTCATACCCTGCAGGGGTGTACTTCGTCACACACGCTCTCACCACTTATCGTCGCTACACGACGTGTACTCGGCAACCTTCAAGCGGAAGCCCAACGTGGGTGTCGGCCACAGCCTACCTAAACACTCGAGTCTCTAGTCCAGGTTTATCGCCTATTCGGGTTCCATCCGCAGGGAGTCCGGCCGAGGTTTCCACATACGGCCCCGAACGATGTGTGCAGGGTTCCCGGTCACCAAACGGGCGACTCGGTACACCGGGCCACGAGCCTACCGCATCACAGCCCACCCCTTGGTCAGCGCTGTCCACGGCCTCCAGCTTACTACAAACACCAGAAACTACGTGCAACTCCTGGACAGAGGACAAGGGTGAACAAGAAGCCAAGGGGGTCCATTGGTTTCGGGCCCAATGTGTGGTAGTAGCTGAATCTTAAATCACGCATACAGATCTCAGTTCTTAGGGACGGTCTCAATGAAACAACCCACCATGTACTCCTACATGGCCTCCCATCGATACCTTTACCAAATCGTATTCCACACTTCACTCTCATTACCGACACACGCACTTTCACTCTAGTTCATCACCCTGATGAGCCAGACCTGACACAACTCTAAGCGTAGCAAGCATAGCATTGTAGGAACACAACATGGCTCAATCAACTCCTACACATGCTAGTGGGTTTCATCTAGTTACTGTGGCAATGACAGGTCATGCAAAGGAAAGTGGGTTCAACTACCGCAACACACAGCAGTTTGAATCGCGTTGTCTTAATGCAGTAAACGAGAGCAGAAGCGAGAAGATGGGTTTGTATCGAAATGATCAATGGGTTGCTTGCCTGACAGAGTGGTGGTGGGATACTGCCCTTCAGTTGGATACCCGTGAATATCCTCGGAGGCAGGACCTACCACAATGAACACATCGAAGCACAATCAACATCAAGCAAGTGCAACAATATGATGCATGCATGGGACATGGAAAAATGGATGTATTGGGCTAATGCAACTAAGGCCAGAAGGGTTTGGACTAATTTGAATCAAAGATTCAAATTCCAAGTTCATAAATGGCCCATATTAGTGCTTTATCTTGTTCTGTATAAAACAGTAGGTTAACTTGCTTAATCATGCATGAAACCAGTACAGATGGATAGAGTGGATTTTTCTGATCATTTTTCATATATAAATCTTTTCATTCTGAGCTATAGATTATTTTATATGATTTTTTGAAGTTTGTGATAATTTCTGGAATTTCCAATATAAGAATAATTCCAGTAAAAGCTTTACTGCGTCAGCCTGACGTCAGTGTGACGTCAGCAGGTCAACGGGGTCGTCCAGGTCAATCCTGACGTGTGGGTCCCCTGTGTCACTGTCACTGTTAGGTAATTAGTTAATTAGGATTAGTTTTAACTCTAACTCAGATTAGTTAGCAGGCGGGCCCCACTCGTCAGTGACCCTGGGGGGTTAAACCGTGGTCAAACCACGTTGACTCGCCGGCGTTTAGCCGCCGGCGACGTCCAGACGCGGCGGTGGAGTGCGGGATCCCCCTCCGGCGACCAAAAGGACGGCGGAGAGTACCTATGTGTAGCTGGGGGCGAACCGCGTCGACTGGTGGTGGTAGTGGAGCTCGGGGTCGCCGGAATCGACGCCGGCGACGAGCCGTGTGGCTGCCGGAGTACGGGCGTGGTTGAAACCGTAGCTAGAGAGCACGGCGAGGGACATGCGATGGCGCTACGGGTTCCTGGCGTTGCGGTGAAGCTAATGGCTACGGTGGTGTGGCCGTTGGATGGCCGGAGCCTTGTCGGCGACGAGCTTGTGCGGCGGCGCGTTCGGGTGAACTTCGTGCGGTGGCTGCAGAGCTCGAGAGAGAGAGAGGAGAGGATGGAAAGGTGGCCATGCTCACGGCGGTTGCGACGGAGCAGACGGCGAGGTCGGAGACGAGCTGTAGCAGTGGCGACGGCGGAGGGGATCTCCGACGGTGAGCGGCGAAGGCGAGGTCGGTGACGGAGCTTCGGGGCAAACGAGCGCTCGGGGCTCGGCTTGCTCGAAGGAGTGGGTGACGGCGGTGCTGTAGGACACGTTAGTACGGTGCGAGGTCGATGGTGGCCGCGGTTACTCCGGTGAGGTGGCTGCGGCGGCGTTGGCCATGGTAGGGAGAAGGCGAGGGAGAGGCGATGGGGGAGAATGGCAATGTCCAGGGGCTCGGGGCGCGTCGAGGGAGGTTGGCCAGCTCATCCGCGGCGGGGCGGCAAGCTGCTGGCGCCGTGGCGAGCTCACGCTCGCCGGCGTCACCTCTCTGCCTGCTCTGGCGAGAGCAGGCAGCTGACTGGCGCGGGCCAGCACAGTGCTGGGCCGCCAGGTGGGCTGCCAGGTAAGTTTTCTGCCTTCTGTTCTTTTCTCTTTTTTTATTTATTTCTGTACTGTGTTTTGAAATAGTAAAAATACTATTTCATTTGGAAAAATCCTGAAAATATTCCGAGGCACCTTTGAGATTATTCCCAACAGCCTAAAAATACCTTCAAGATTATTTGGACATTTAAAAATATTTATAGCATTTAAAATGCCCAAATGCAAATACTTATGGCTTGTGCAAAAATCCAAGATGGCCTCCAAAAATATGAAACCATTTTTGGCAGAGGTTTTAGCCAAGACCAAAGGTGGTGAACATTTATGGAGGGCATTTCAGGTTCATTGGAAAAAAATTTAGTAAACCCTAGTTGTTCCAGGGGGGGTGCTGGGGGTTTTCTGGCATTCCCATTTCAGGTTTCTGTGAAATATAGACATGATGCAGCACTCTGATGCATGAACTAACTAGGATGTGACAACTGGACTGCAGGTAAGCCCCTGAGTGGGAGGGTTGCTCACCACTCGGTAGGATTTTTCAAACTTAGGCGAGTACTGGACTAAGGCTAAGCCCCCGAGTGGGAGGGTTGCTCACCACTCGGTAGGATTTTTCAAACTTAGGCGAGTACTGTACTGCAGCTAAGCCACCGAGTA
>NW_025230096.1:12840-16550 GCF_018294505.1 Triticum aestivum | reverse complement strand
TTCCCCGGATGTTTTTCCCCCCCTAACCAGTACCCCCTCATACCACGTTAGGGCACGCCTAGCATCACTTCTTGACATGTCATGCATCGATATGCATCTGTTTACTTGGTATTCATTGTTTCTTCCCCCTCTTCTCTCCGGTAGACTACGAGACCGACGTTGTTGCTGCCCAGTTCGACTACGGAGTTGACGACCCCTCTCTCTTGCCAGAGCAACCAGGCAAGCCCCCCCCCTTGATCACCAGATATCGCCTACTCTTCTCTATACTGCTTGCATTAGAGTAGTGTAGCATGTTACTGCTTTCGTTAATCCTATTCTGATGCATAGCCTGACATTGTCGCTACATCTGTTGATACCTTACCTGCAATCCTAAATGCTTAGTATAGGATGCTAGTTTATCACCATTGGCCCTACATTCTTGTCAGTCTGCCTTGCTATACTATTGGGCCGTGATCACTCGGGAGGTGATCACGGGTATATACTATACATACCTACATACTATACAGATGGTGACTGAAGTCGGGTCAGCTCGAAGAGTACCCGCGAGTGATCCACGGATTGGGGGCTGAAAGGACCTTTGTCCCGACGGCCCTCCGTGTGGATCTTTGTGGCGGAGCGACAGGGCAGGTTGACACCGCCTAGGAGAGAGGTGGGCCTGGCCCTGTTCGGCGTTCGCGGACACTTAACACGCTTAACGAGATCTTGGTATTTGATCTGAGTCTGGCTACGAGCCTATACGCACTAACCATCTACGTGGGAGTAGTTATGGGTATCCCGACGTCGTGGTATCAGCCGAAGCACTTCAGACGTCAGCGACGGAGCGGCGCGCGCCGGATTGGACTGGAACGCCTACTAGGCTAGGTCTGCTTTCGGCCGCCCTCGCAACGTGCAGGTGTGCTCAGGGCGATGGGCCCAGACCCCTGCGCGCTTAGGTTTAGACCGGCGTGCTGGCCTCTCTGTTTTGCCTAGGTGGGGCTGCGACGTGTTGATCTTCCGAGGCCGGGCATGACCCAGGAAAGTGTGTCCGGCCAAATGGGATCGAGCGTGTTGGGTTATGTGGTGCACCCCTGCAGGGAAGTTAATCTATTTGAATAGCCGTGATCTTCGGTAACAGGACGACTTGGAGTTGTACCTTGACCTTATGACAACTAGAACCGGATACTTAATAAAACACACCCTTCCAAGTGCCAGATACAACCGGTGGTCGCTCTACCTCAGGGATATGAGGAGGGGATCGCCGGGTAGGATTATGCTATGAGATGTTACTTGGAGATGCTACTTGGAGGACTTCGACCTACCCTCTTCTGCCTGTTGCAAGGCGAAGGTGACCAGAAGCGTAGTCTTCGATAAGACTAGCTATCCCCCTCTTATTCTGGCAATCTGCAGTTCAGTCCACTGATATGGCCCTTTACACATATACCCATGCATATGTAGTGTAGTTCCTTGCTTGCGAGTACTTTGGATGAGTACTCACGGTTGCTTTCTCCCCCCCTTTTTTCCCTTTTCCTTCCTTTCTGGTTGTCGCAACCAGATGCTGGAGTCCAGGAGCCAGACGCCACCGTCGACGACGACCCCTACTTCACTGGAGGCGCCTACTACTACGTGCTGCCCGCTGATGACGACCTGGAGTAGTTTAGGAGGATCCCAGGCAGGAGGCCTGCGCCTCTTTCGATCTGTATCCCAGTTTGTGCTAGCCTTCTTAAGGCAAACTTGTTTAACTTATGTCTGTACTCAGATATTGTTGCTTCCGCTGACTCGTCTATGATCGAGTACTTGTATTCGAGCCCTCGAGGCCCCTGGCTTGTATTATGATGCTTGTATGACTTATTTTATTTGTAGAGTTGTGTTGTGATATCTTCCCGTGAGTCCATGATCTTGATCGTACACATTTGCGTGCATGATTAGTGTACGATTGAATCGGGGGCGTCACAAGTTGGTATCAGAGCCGACTGCCTGTAGGAATCCCCCTTCCACACTCCTTGGCCGAAGTCGAGTCTAGTCACTACAAAACTTTTACTAACATGGCTGTGAGCCTTACGGGCCCACGTCGCCATTGGGTGGTACTAGGATCTTTTACTCCTCGACCTTTACTCTGGGACTCTGAACTCTTTTCTACTCGGGTTAAACGAATTTACTAACTCTGACATTAGGATCCCGTTACCACGTTCACCCCAAAGTTGGATAAGCCATAGTTATTCTGTAGGATAGCATTTTGAATAGTGCCCATGTTGTCATTTGACTCCATTGAAACATCTTTGTTTTCAGATGGAACCCGCGAGGCAGGTCGTGCGCCACACTGCGGCCATTGGTGCCTCAGGATCACCTGCTGTGCTAGCTGATATGATGACCTATCTGGGTTATCGCTGGCACCCTGAGTACACCGTCTACGAGGAGTACCAGGACTTTAACCAGGAGCAGTACCGTGCCATCGTCCACCTCTACTCTCGGGAGTATGAGTCCACTACCGTGCTGCACACCGCTCATGGTGTTGGAGTGACCATCGAGATGGCAGTCCACGATGCGGCTCATGCTGCTCTGACACGTCTTCGTGGAGAGTACCAGGCATTGGACACTTCTCCTTTCAGGCACGTTCCTATCGCATCTGACGTTGGTGCGGAGGGATACTACACTGCCGCCTACTCCACCGTCACCCGAGAGCCGTTCCACCACCAGCGCCTGGTTCTGCATGCTGATGGGCTGGACCGAGCTAACAGAGCTCTTCGCCACGAGTTGTACACCACTCGTCAGCACCTTTACAGGGCTCTGACGCGGTTGCACCCCTTTGTCCGGTCTGGACAGCTGCCGCGTTCTGCGACCTACCCAGCCAGGACCGTGATGCCCCACGGTGTCGGATGGCCAGAGGTGGGAGGCTACTCTCCCGCACTTGGTCCTCTTCTGCCACCTGAGCGTCGGGTTCTACACCAGAGTATCCGCGGCCCCCAGGCCACTGACGTGGAGGACTATCCGTTGCCTCACTACCAGCTGTCAGGTTACAGCTACCTTCACAGTACCTCCTGGGACTGATGTAGTCTTGTTCATTAGTCTTAGATGCACTCGCGAGCCTGCGTGCCGCCTATGATGACTTAATCTATGTACTGAACTCTGGGTACTGAACTCTATGTCCGACCCCTTTTGTAAGTTATGCCGACTATCTATGTGATATCTGTCGTGCTCCTTTCATTTTGCATGTTTCATCATGAATGACTCTTGTCTATGCCAATTCTCAATACTGAACTACCCCTGTTATATATTAGCAGGATGGTTAGACCAGCTGGTCGTGGTCGTGGTGGCAACTTCCCACCACCGCCTGAGTACATGGCTGGTATGATCCAACAGCTTGAGATGAATCGCCAGTTCATGGAAAACATGATGGCTCAGTTTCCTCGCCCCAATATGAACCAGCATCCAAACACAACAACTCTGCAGGATTTCATACGCCTCAACCCAAGTGTGTACCGCAGCTCAACCCAGCCGCTGGATGCTGATGACTGGCTCCGTGACATCACCTATGAGATGGAGTCCGCTGATGTAGCCCCTGCCAGCTATGTCACTTTTGCTTCCTTCTTCCTGAAGGGACCCGCAGCGCAATGGTGGGACAGCCACAGGCGTACTCTGCCAGTTGGGACAATCATCTCCTGGCCAGACTTTCAGGCTGCCTTCCGTGCCCGCTTCATTCCTCAGGGAATCATGGACAGGAAGAAGCGTGAGTT
>NW_025230096.1:8995-11087 GCF_018294505.1 Triticum aestivum | reverse complement strand
TCATCAGTGTTCTCTAAACTCGACTTGAGGTTGGGTTACCACCAGATCCGTGTTCGTGAGGAAGATATCCCCAAGACCGCATTCGTGACTCGTTATGGTTCATACGAGTACACCGTCATGTCTTTCGGCTTAACCAATGCTCCAGCCACCTTCTCTCGCCTGATGAACTATATATTCATGGATTACCTCGACAAGTTCGTCGTGGTTTATCTGGATGATATTCTGGTATTTTCCAAGAACGAAGAGGAACATGCTGAACATCTTCGCCTCGTGCTGGAAAAGCTACGAGAGCATCAACTTTATGCCAAGTTCTCCAAATGTGAATTCTGGCTTCCCGAAGTAACCTATCTCGGGCATGTCATCTCTAAGGATGGTATTGCCGTCAACCCTGAACGAGTTCAGGCTATTCTCGATTGGACTCCTCCGAAGAACGTTAAGCAAGTCAGAAGTTTTCTCGGTCTCGCCAGCTACTGCCATCGATTCGTCGAGAACTTCTCCAAGATTGCCAGGCCTCTGACTAACCTGTTGCATAAGGGCGTCAAGTTCCAATGGACAGATAAATGTCAGGAAAGTTTCCAAGCACTCAAGGACAAGTTAACTTCTGCCCCAGTACTAGCTCCTCCTGATACTAAGAAGGACTTCGTCATTTACTGCGACGCTTCCCGTCAAGGACTAGGCTGTGTCCTAATGCAAGAGCGCAAAGTGGTTGCTTATGCCTCTCGGCAATTGCGCCCTCACGAAGAGAACTACCCAGTTCACGACCTCGAGCTTGCTGCTGTTATCCATTCACTGAAACAGTGGCGACATTACCTTCTCGGTAATCGTTGCGAGATCTTCACCGACCATCAAAGTCTGAAGTATCTGTTTACTCAGCCAGACCTGAACCTCCGCCAGCAGAGATGGATGGAGACTGTTGCAGACTTTGATTTGGGTATTTCCTATACACCAGGCAAGGCTAATGTAATGGCTGATGCCTTGAGCCGCAAGTCTTACTGCAACCACCTCCAGGTTCACAAAGTTCAGCCCTCACTTGTTGGAGAATTCAGAAAGCTAAACCTCCATATTGTACCTCCGGGTGCACTCGCTCCCCCTCCTCCGGAGTTCCACAAGCTGAATCTCCGTGTTGTTTCCCAGGGTTCTCTCTATACCCTGGCTGTTGAACCCGATCTCGTGGGCACCATAAAGACAATGCAGGGATTTGACTTTGAAGTCTACAAGATTAAGCAAGACCTCAAAGAAGGAAGTCCCTCATCCTTCACTATTGCCGATGATGGCGCCTTGTACTTCAAAGGCCGCCTAGTGGTGCCGTGTAAGAAGGAAAACCTGAATATGACTCAGGAGGTTATGAAAGAAGCTCATGACACGCCTCTATGTATCCACCCTGGTAGTACGAAGATGTATCAAGACATCCGCCAGAGATTCTGGTGGTCTAACATGAAGCAAGACATTGCTCGTTATGTTGCTGAATGTGACGTTTGCCGTCGTATCAAAGCAGAACATCAAAGGCCTGCTGGAACTCTGCAACCTATCTCTATTCCTGAATGGAAATGGGACCATGTTGAAATGGACTTCGTCACTGGATTCCCCAAATCGCAGAAAGGCAATGATGCTATTCTTGTCGTCATTGACCGACTTTCTAAGGTTGCACATTTTCTGGCGGTCAAAGAAACGATCACTGCTAGTCAGCTTGCAACTCTCTACATGTCCAGAATTGTTTCGCTTCATGGTATTCCACTGGTTATCAGTTCAGACCGTGGCAGTTTATTCACTTCAAGATTCTGGGCAAGTTTCCAAGAAGCTATGGGCACTCATCTGTCTTTCAGCACTGCTTTTCATCCTCAGTCACAAGGGCAAGTTGAACGTGTCAACCAAGTTCTCGAAGACATGCTTCGAGCTTGTGTTATTTCCTTCGGCAAGAAATGGGAGGAATCTCTTCCGTATGCTGAGTTCTCTTATAATAATAGCTATCAAGCTAGTCTGAAGATGGCCCCCTTCGAAGTGTTATATGGACGAAAGTGCCGAACCCCTCTGAACTGGTCAGAAACTGGGGAACGTCCACTCTTTGGTCCGGATATTATCCAACATGCCGAAG
>NW_025230096.1:1677-2230 GCF_018294505.1 Triticum aestivum | reverse complement strand
TCTTCTCCGCTTCTTTTTCTTCTTTTTTCTTCTTCTTATTTATTTCTCCTCGTCTTCCTCTCCCCTCTTCTTCTCCTTTCTTCCTCTTCTTATTTCCTTTTTCCTCTCATTCTTTTTCTTCTTCTTCCTTCTTAAAAACACATGAACTAGTATTGCTTGTTTTTTTTAAATAATGTTCAAATAGAAATTTTAGAAAAAAAGTAATGGTTTACCTAATTCATTGTTCATATGAATATGCAAACATTTGCATATTTACAATAATCAATATCACCAAAAAAATCTATGAGCAGAAAAAAATACTATTTTTTCTGTTAATCTATCTTTTGCGTACATATACACACATACATATACTACACATATACATATAATCAGGAAAAAACATATATGAATTTGCAAAAAAACAGGGGGGAGAGGGGGGCGGTGCCGACCCTGACCAAAGCGAGAGGCGACGGCAGCATGGGGCGGCGATGGCGAGGCAGAGGCGGGGCGGCGACGGCGTCGGGGTGGCGACGCGGGGCGGCGACGGCGTAGGGGCGCGACGTGGGGCGGCGAC
>NW_025230096.1:0-1234 GCF_018294505.1 Triticum aestivum | reverse complement strand
GGAGGTGACCACGACGGCGCGGGGTGGCGCGCGGCGACGGAGTAGGGGCGACGCGGGGTGGCGACGGCGTCTGGGCGGCGGTGGACAGCGTCGGAAGCAGGGCGACGATGGCGACGGCGAGGCGCAGAGGGGCAGCCTGGCGGCTTCAGGCGGGGAAGACGAGCTGAATGGAAATTTTCACAAGTGCTAGTTATATAGACGAAGCATTGGTCCCGGTTCGTGGCACCAACCGGGACCAATGCCACCTGTAATCCTGGTTGGTGCCACCAACCGAGATCAAAGGCCTCTTTTCAGCAGCCCAAAGGGCGGGAAGCGGCGGCCTTTGGTCCCGGTTGGTGGCACCAACAGGGACTAAAGGGGGGCATTGGTCACGGTTTGTGCCACGAACCGTGACCAATGCCCCCTTTAGTCCCGGTTGGTGCCATCAACCAGGACCAAAGGCCTGCGCCTGCCAAAGCCGCGGTGTGGTGGGATGTTTAGTCCCACCTCGCTAGCTGAGGAGCGGCCGCACCTGTTTATAAGCACTGCCACGCCCTCTCCATCAAACTCCTTAGAACTGCAGGACTTTGGGCCTAATCTCACACCGCTATGTCTGTGGGCCTGCTGGGCCTTCTGCGGGCCTGAATTCTGGCCCATGGATGGGCTTCTAGTCATATTCAGGCCGTCGTGGCCTAGTAGGTGGCATTTTTTTTACTATTTGTTTTTTCATTTCTACTTAGAACTAAATACTTATAGTTTTTACTGACTTTTTTTTCTTTTAGGTCACAAAAGTTATAAACTTTCTGTTAGTGCCATTAGTTTTAAAATTTGAATAGTTTAAATTTGAATCTTTTAAAATTTGTGTGAATCACTAGTTTATGAATAACTTTACTATAAAAATTGATTTTTGAGTCATTCTTTTTCCTGCTATTTAATATTACTGTGTTTTATCATTATACTCAATTTGGTAATTTTAGTTAGTCATAACAAATATTATAGGCATTTTTTTCTTTTTTGCTATTTATTTTTTCATTTCTACTTAGAACAAAATACTTATAGTTTTTTAGTGATTTCTTTTTTCTTTTAGGTCACAAAAATTATAAACTTTCTGCATTATTTATGTTCTTTTGTTTTTTGCTTTATTTTTTAATTCTTTTTGCTTTTAGTTTTAGAAAAATTATAAACTTTTTGTTAGTGCCATTAGTTTTCAAATTTGAAAATACTTTTTTAGTTTTTTTGTTTTCTTTGTTGCTTT
>NW_025230095.1:0-16576 GCF_018294505.1 Triticum aestivum | reverse complement strand
TTGGAATAGGATATAATCTACAATGTTCAGACCACCATACACATGCAAAACTAGTGAAAGCACAAACAGCAGCAGCAACTCGTCTCTCCTCAGGATATTGTAAACATGTAAATCGTTGTTCAGTTTCTAACTCCCAAGTAAGATATATATCAGGAACATATCTACCCTCAAATGGTGGAATATTCAATTTCAGTTTAGGAATATGGACATCATCTCGTACCTGAGGTGGTGGTGCAGGCCTACCATTACGAATATATACCTGAGGTCGACCTGCTGGTGGTGGTGCTGGTGGCTGCTCGTAGATCTGATTTTGATCAACCTCATCCTCATAATCGCCTGCATACTCATCATCCTCCTGGGTACCAGCAACAGCAGTAGCAGGAGCCACAGAAGTATCAACAGCAGCACCAACAGTTTGGCCAAACGCAAGAGGAACACGGCTCGCTCGGCGAAGGTCTATTTCGCGACGTGGAGGTAGTCGTTGTTGTTGTTGGTGGAGAGGTGCGTTAGGTGCAGCGGGTGGTGGTGGTGGAAGACGCGCGAGCAATTCATTGTTTCGAACGTCTTCTCAAGGCCAGTAATCTTCGCCATGGCCTCTTCAAAAGTATTCAGCACATCTTGCACCTGTTCAGTCATCATGTGCTGAAACTTATCATGAAGCTCCTTGTTCGATATGTTCTCCCAGTCAATCTCGTCGGCTTGTGATCCTGGCATGGTTAGCAGCAATAGAAACACACAAGAATATGATCCTACAGACAACTAAGAAGTGGTGGTGGTGTATCACAAATCCGTCAAGCAAATCTCAAATTCTTACCAGTTCTTACCCAGCAGCAGGCGGTGATCGGCAACCGTTGTTGTCAAAAACTCTCAAAGCTTGGATAGAGCGATTACCAGGGAGAGTCAAACACACGACGTAGATGTATGTGGAGCTGGGAAGGCTTATAGTATGGTAGCAAAAAGGGTCAGCAATAATCAATTCAGAGATGCAAAGTTGAATAAACGCTCAACGACGGTACTGTGCTGGTCCTAGGCTAGACTGTGCTAGAGACGCGAGCCTAGAACACCAACAAAATCACGGCGCGGCACGTAAACAAGGGAAAAGCACACTCTGAATTTTTTTTTCGCTCTTTTTTTTTGCGCTCTTTTTTTTGCGCTGCTTTTTTTTTTTGCGAAAAATCACTATAATGGCGAGTGTCTCAAAACTCTTCCTAGCTCAAACGGACAGGATGGGCACGAAATTTTTTCGACCAATTTTTTTTTTTCGACTGCCCGGACCCAAAAACTGGAAACGGGTCAAAAAAAACTTCCTATAATGGCACCTGTCTCAAAACACTCAGAAACACCTAAAAATAGGATAGCCAGAAATTTTTTCGAAAAATGCGTTTTCGAAAAATTTTGGGCCTAAACGGAGCGTGGCTACCCGACTCCGGCAAGGAAACACGAATCGGAATCTAGATGGATCTCGAAAACAAACCTAATATGCAAGGAACTCGGATTGGTGGTGGATATATGGTGGTGGTATATGGCAGCGGTGGTGGTAGCGGTGGTAGTATATGGATATGGATATGAATCGGTGGTGGTATATGAATCGGTGGTGGTATATGGATACGGATTCGGAGCGGTGGCGGATAAGCGGTGGTGGTAGATGGCAGGGGCGATGATGATGGTGCGGCGGCGGCGTGACAACTTATGACCAGAACTCGAAACTCTAAAAGACTAGACTCTAAGACCAGCAACAAGACACGACGATGCAACCGCAAATTCAACAAAGCAAAACCCTAAAAAGATTATGCAAAGGCTCAGATTGGTTCGGATATGATGAACTAACCCTAAGTTTTTTTTGTGGCTTTTTCGTGCACTGTAGGTATGAAGAACAGACTCGATCTAAAGTACGAAAAACTGTAAAATCTCACCGAGCAACCTGGAAATCTGATACCACTTGATAGAGGCAAAGGTGTCCCGTCTTTCGATGAGATGATGGATATCGCTTTGGTGGAAGTCGACTTTGACGATCCGACTACGAACGTGCGAGGACGTCGCGCCTTAGCAATCGCTAAACCAACTCCGAGAGGTTATTGACCACGCCGGAGCACGATCAACCTGACCACGAGGGTCTGTTTCCTGCGAGCAAACGAAGAACAAGCAAGAAACTAAGATTGCAATCTGGATATTGCGAATATAAGATGAAAGCTTTATTGATCAAGGTGGGGTTCTGTGACGCCTTTGTCTGGTCGTTGAACACAAACGAAGTACGCGAAGTTGCAGCTATGGCGAACTTTTAATCTAAACAAAACCCAAAGTCTAAACGATGCCATAAGGGCTGTATATATGGAGGAAGAGGGGGGGAATTTCGTGGCCCTTGGTGGAGGGGTCCGAAATCAACCCTATCTCTTGTTTCCCCACACATACGGACTCTAAAAATAGCCTATACTTATGTATTTCGAAATTACATGGGCCTGGCCCAATAATAAGGTGACGCAGCACCTAAAATAGCCTCGGGACGAAATTTATGAAGTGGCATCTTGTATATTTCGTCCAAGGCTTCATGCACCCATTATGGTGGCTTCAAAGTCCTGAAATCATCACTTGTAACTCCGTTCTTGTTCCCCTTGCGCATGCCATCATCTCCATGCTTGTTCTTGCTCCAATGTTCATCCTTCTCCAAGCTAGGCCCTTCATTTGTAAGCAAAACAAATGTATCCAATTTAGGCAGCATCATATTCTCATGAACATTAGAATCATTACCAAGAAACGAAAGTACCTGGTAATTTAGTTGGCGTGCACGAGCTCTAGTAATTGGTCCAGTATGTATAGCAGCAGGGGCTGTGGGTGTAACAATTGTATTGATGTCCTCATCACCTTCTTGAAAATAAAGCCGTCCTCGGCGTTGCTTAATCTGAAATGTGGCTAACAAAAGAGACAAGGTGTACATGTTGTATATGTATATGTCATCCATTTTCACTTCCCTTGATTTTTGCATATATGACACATGAATAGATGAGTAACTTGCATAGTTCATAAAATCTAAAGCCAAAAAATTAGCACAAGAAGTAGAAGGCATGAAAATATTGCAACTCAGTTTGCACATATAAGTGAAGCTCTTATTCATTTCAAAAGATTGACAATGTTCATCATTAAACCATCCCAACATTGGTGAATAAACCTTACTTGCATCAAATTTACATGCTACAACATGCTTAAATAAGCAAACATGCAATAAGTCATTCAACACAGAATCATCACCAAGATTAGAGGTCATATCAAAATGATTAAACATTGGTTCTTTTGCATCAATAGTTAATTAAATGGGTGCACTCAAAATTGTTGGTATTTCAGTTGTTTGATCACATGGCAAAGTCAAATTATCAACGTAGTCCTCTAAAATAGGTGGTGTGATCAAAGTAGTGGGTAGCTCATCAGATGGTGCATTCAAATTGACAAGGCATTCATCATTCTCATGTAGAGATGGAAGATCAGTACCTTTGTCATTACCTCTTATGATCAACTCAGATGATGTAGCCACTCTCGGGGGCGATGTGTCACATGGTGGAGGTGATGTAGTCCTGACAACAACGGATTTGGTTGCCATAGTATGCCTAGTAGTTGAAGGAACAATCATATCAACTCTTGGAATGTGCACCGTGCGCTTGTTCTCCTCGTGGCCAACACGTCGTTTTATTTCCTGTTCAGCTTTGCAAGCAAGATGAAACAAATGGTCCATAGGATAACACTCTTCATGAATTAGTATCTCTTGAATATCATGGTTTAATCCTCCCCAAAATCTATCCATAAAATCATCTTCACTTTCTTCTAAAGAGGAATGCAACAAGCTAGTTTGTAAATCATCATAATATTTTGTTACAGGTTCACTACCTTGTTTTAAGTGTTGCAACTTCTTAATCATGTCACGAGTATAATAAGCAGGGACGAAAGTATGTCGCATGGCAAGTTTCAAATCATCCCAAGTAGTAGGTATATAATCAGGGTGTAACCGACAATATTCACTCCACCAAACCAAAGCATAACCAGTGAAAGAACCAACCGCAACCTTAACCTTTTTATGTTCATCGAAATTATGGGAAACAAATATATTTTTTATGTCGAACTCCCATTCAATATATAAAGCAGGTTTAAAACGGCCATTAAATGGTGGTATAGATACATTAACCTGATCATGTGCATTTGCATGTTTGTGCACCTCTCGTGACGGTTGTGGTATTTGCAAAGGTGGTGGCACGTCTCCCGCGATCGACAAAGCCCATGAATTGACTCTGGATCCTGTCATGATTAGTAGAACAAGAAACAAAACCCAAAAATAATGTTCCTATAACTACTAGGATGTGGTGGTAAAACGCTCACAGTAAAGCAAATATCAATGTCTTACAAGTTCTTACCATGCAGCAGGTGGTGATCGGCAACCAGCGGTGTCAAGTAACTCCGAATATTGAGTAAAGCGATTGCCAGGGGAGCGTACGTATACACGGTGTAGAAATATGTGGAGCTGGGTTGGCTATATATGGTAGCAAAAGATTAGCAATAATCAATTCAAAGATGCAATGTTGAATAAACGCTCAACGACGGTACTGTGCTGGTCCTAGGCTAGACCGGACTAGAGACGCGAGCCTAGAACACTAATAAGGTCACGGCGTAGCACAACTAGCATCAATGAAGGATACTAAGTAGCTCTTGACAGCAAGATATAAGTGAAGATCACAACGGCAGTGAAGATAATGATGAAAAACAACTGCCAAGCAGGATATACAACAACTCTCTCTCCAACTTTCCTCTTAAAAAGTTTGAGACAATTTTCTGATAAATTCTTTGAAAGAATGCTACTAACTCAAGCTTTCCAATGCAAAAAGAATCACTCAATTCCGAGTTGATATGAGGAGTCAAAGAATTCTAAAACTGGCCTAAAAAATTGGAACAAGCTGTGTTCACGAACTTCGTGATAGAGGCAAAGGTGTCCCGTCTTTCGATGAGATGGTGGATTTCGCTTTGGTGGAAGTCGACTTTGACGATCCGACTACGAACGTGCGAGGACGTCGCGCCTTAGCAATCGCTAAACCAACTCCGAGAGGTTATTGACCACGCCGGAGCACGATCAACCTGACCACGAGGGTCTGTTTCCTGCGAGCAAACGAAGAACAAGCAAGAAACTGAGATTGCAATCTGGATATTGCGAATATAAGATGAAAGCTTTATTGATCAAGGTGGGGTTCTGTGACGCCTTTGTCTGGTCGTTGAACACAAACGAAGTACGCGAAGTTGCAGCTATGGCGAACTTTTAATCTAAACAAAACCCAAAGTCTAAACGATGCCCTAAGGGCTGTATATATGGAGGAAGAGGGGGGGAATTTCGTGGCCCTTGGTGGAGGGGTCCGAAATCAACCCTATCTCTTGTTTCCCCACACATACGGACTCTAAAAATAGCCTATACTTATGTATTTCGAAATCACATGGGCCTGGCCCAATAATAAGGTGACGCAGCACCTAAAATAGCCTCGGGACGAAATTTATGAAGTGGCATCTTGTATATTTCGTCCAAGGCTTCATGCACCCATTATGGTGGCTTCAAAGTCCTGAAATCATCACTTGTAACTCCGTTCTTGTTTCCCTTGCGCATGCCATCATCTCCATGCTTGTTCTTGCTCCAATGTTCATCCTTCTCCAAGCTAGGCCCTTCATTTGTAAGCAAAACAAATGTATCCAATTTAGGCAGCATCATATTCTCATGAACATTAGAATCATTACCAAGAAACGAAAGTACCTGGTAATTTAGTTGGCGTGCACGAGCTCTAGTAATTGGTCCAGTATGTATAGCAGCAGGGGCTGTGGGTGTAACAATTGTATTGATGTCCTCATCACTTCCTCCATATATACAGCCCTTAGGGCACCGTTTAGACTTTGGGTTTTGTTTAGATTAAAAGTTCGCCATAGCTGCAACTTCGCGTACTTCGTTTGTGTTCAACGACCAGACAAAGGCGTCACAGAACCCCACCTTGATCAATAAAGCTTTCATCTTATATTCGTAATATCCAGATTGCAATCTTAGTTTCTTGCTTGTTCTTCGTTTGCTCACAGGAAACAGACCCTCGTGGTCAGGTTGATCGTGCTCTGGTGTGGTCAATAACCTCTCGGAGTTGGTTTAGCGATTGCTAAGGCGCGACGTCCTCGCACGTTCGTAGTCGGATCGTCAAAGTCGACTTCCACCAAAGCGATATCCATCATCTCATCAAAAGACGGGACACCTTTGCCTCTATCATGATGAGGGCTTTTATCTCCTCCATTTGAGCTTGCATCTTGGCGTTGTTGGAGTTGTGCGTGGCATCGAACTTGTCATTGTTGTTGTAGACCGAAGATGAAATGCCTTGCCTATCCATAACTCCAAGAGGAAAATGTGAGTGGTAGAAAGAGAAGAACGAATACCAAATGTACCTTGACTGAAGTTGAAAGTGGATCAATGATCACTCCAATGTGGACAAGGAAATAGCACAATTGGTACCAATTCTTGTCGGTTTCTCACACCTACACAAGTAAGGCTTATGGTGGAGCTCGGTGAGGATAGTGGCACAAAAATTTAATGCAAAATGTTAGTAAGAGTCAATAATGTTGAAAGAGATTCACAAATTCGCAAGTGAAACAAGTAGACCAATAGCAATATGTGGCACACGGAAACACACACACGGATAGATAAATGGGGTCGTGCAACCAAGTATGAGCTCAAAATGTGGAATCCACGGAAAATGCTCTTGTTGCACAACTCTAGAGAGATGCTAGCACGATTGCTCAGTAGGCGGATACGACACTTGTGCACAACCTATAGGAGACAAAAATGCAACGACTTCTATCCCAAGTATGCTATGTATATGATGTTCCGGTGGTATGATCCAAGATGATCGGATATGACAATCTTATGCAATGTGGTATGATGCTATGGCACTTGCTTACAAGCTTCTTTGCTTTTTCTCTTTTGCTTAAAAGCTTTATTCTCTTTTTTTGTATGGCCACTTTGCGAAATTCACAAACCAAGATAGCTATTATGTATATGCGGGAACAAACTTGAGGCACAAGGGATGATATGATACCGATATGATATGGTATGTATGCAATGTATGGTGTAGATCACTAATGTGCACAAGTAACGTTGTCGGCAATACTCAAATGGCTAGTCTCGATAGGCAAGTGACGCAAAATGGGCTAGGGGTTATCAACGCAATTGCAAGGGAATATACAATGGAGGGATACCACGATACCAAGTTGATATGGAGGTTACCGTCCTTGGCGATGATGAGTGGCAGTGATCTTGATGGAGATACCAAGATGATGGAGACTCGTCCCTAAGTAGCTGAAACACCTTAGGAAACGGAAAAACCACAACTCAAAATCTCAAGGACAAAAGTCAAACGGTGGTAGTGGAGGGCGGTGGTGGTTTCGCGGAAGCTCAATGTGATTGCAAAAATGCAATGATGGCGTTCGGAGTACGCAATGTGGACGTCGAGGGTAAAGCGGTGGACTATACACAGTGTCGGAGTTGGAAGCACGGTCCCTAAGTAGCCGAAACACCTTAGGAGACACAACTCACAACACAAACAAAATTGGGTTATATGGGTTGGCGGAGGTGTATGTTGGGCAAGCCTATGCGGAAGTTATGGTGGTGGTGGTGGTTGATGAAGAAGCAACCGTCCCTAAGTAGCCGAAACACCTTAGGAGACTCGCATCACTACTCAAGCAACCACATATGCAATGGGGAGCAAAACTGGTTAGGTTGCAGAAGTCGGTGGTGGAGTAGCGGAGGATGTGGTGGAAGCCCTAGGCAAAGATGCCAAACTTCCAAAATCTTTGCCTAGGGCTTCTACCACAACATCCGCATAACAACCACCGCCTTCCGCAACCTAACCAATTTTGTTCCCCATCGCATTAGTGGTTGCTTGAGGAGTGATTTGAGTCTCCTAAGGTGTCTAGGCTACTTAGGGACGGTTGCTTCTTCATCAACCACCACCACTACCGCATAGGCTTGACCACCATACACTTCCACCATCCCAACTTAACCCAATTTTGTTTGTGTTGTGAGTTGTGTCTCCTAACCCTCGACTTCCGCATTGCGTACTCCACAACCCATCATTGCCATTCCCCAATTCCATTGAACTTCCACAAAAGCACCACCGCTTTCCTGCTACCACCATTTGACATTTGACATTTGAGATTTTGAGTTCATGGTTTTTCTGTTTCCTAAGGTGTTTCGGCTACTTAGGGACGAGTTACCATCATCTTGGTATCTCCATCAAGATCACCGCCACTCCTCATCACCAAGGACGGTAACCTCCATATCATCTTGGTATAGTGGTATCTCTCCATTGTATATTCCCTTGCCATTGCATTGATAACCCCTAGCCCATTTTGCGTTACTTGCCTATCGAGACTAGCCATTTGAGTATTGCCGGCAACGTTACTTGTGCGCATTAGTGATCATCAAGCTACACATCCCATGGCAATCATACCATATCATATTGGTATCATATCATCCCTTGTGCCACAAGATTGTTCCCGCATATACCCAATTGCTATCTTGGTTTGTGCATTTCGCATTGTGGCCATACAAAAAAAAAGAAAGGAGAATAAAGCTTTTAAGCAAAAGAGAAAGAGCAAAGAAGCTTGTAAGCAAGTGCCATAGCATCATACCACATTGCATAAGATTTTCATATCCGATCATCTTGGATCATACCACCGGAACATCATATACATAATATACTTGGGATAGAAGTTCATACATTTTGCATCTTATAGGTTGTGCACAAGTGTCGTATCCGCCTATTAAGCAATCGTGCTAGCGTCTCTCTTGAGTTGTGCAACACGTGCGTTTTCCGTGGATTCCACTTTTTGTGCTCATCCTTGGTTGCACGACCCCATTTATCTATCCGTGTGTGCGTTTCCGTGTGCCACCCATATTGCTATTGGTCTACTTCTTACACTTGCGAATTTGTGAATCTCTTTCAACATTATTGACTCTTGCTAACATTTTACATCAAAATTTTGTGCCACTATCCTCACCGAGCTCCACCATAAGCCTTATTTGTGTAGGTGTGAGAAACCAACAAGAATTGGTACCAATTGTGCTATTTCCTTGTTCCACATTGGAGTGATCGTTGATCCACCTTCAACTTCGGTCAAGGTACATTTGGTATTCGTTCTTCTCTTTCTCCCACTCATATTGGCTCGAGTCTTGTGATGGATAGGCAAGGCATTTCATCTCCGGTCTTCGACAACAACGACGACGTGAAAAACTACAATACCAAAGCGTCACTCTTCGATCTACAACGACAAATGCAAGGCGCACAATCAAGATTGCGAGAGTGCATCGAGAACCTCTCCATCGACATTCGTCACTCTGAAGCAAGGAAAAGGGACTACATCGACAACAAGCTTTCCGCACAAAAGAATGAGCAAGATGAATGGATGGAGGAGATTCGGGCCTTGATCAAGTCTACTTCCCCTTTGTCATCTTCAAGGTGGCGGCGAGCACATCGATCCTCTTCGGAGCGCCCAAGCGATACAAGCGCAAGTCGTCCACGTCCACATCTCCATGGCGACCACCATCACATTCATGATCAACCTCGTCATGGAGGGCAAGATACCTCCAAGCAACATGTGCACGATGATGATGAACGACATCTACGACAAGCTCAAGTGCGACAACGCCAACATCATCATGACGATGCTCACCGAGCGCAAATGCACAAGTCACAACAAGCCCTACTTCACGCCAAGTCCAAACTTCATGAGCACAAGAGAAGACCGTGGGACGAGCACCACCAAGACGGAGCTACAGCTACAACAACCACTTCGGCATCTTCGCCAAGTGCTATCAAGGCATCTTCGCCTTTGTACGTACGGCATCTTCGCCTACTTCCCGTGAGTTCGCCTACATCGACATCATCAAGTACAAGGCGACCACCTACGAGTGAGGGCAAAACTTCCATCTTTGGAAGCCCCTCAAGGAAAATGGTCGAGCATGGGAAATTCCCTTCGGTCATAGAGACGAGCTACGAGGTGCCACATCATATGGGCCTCCAACAACAAGACGGCGACAAGACGGTCGAGCAAGGGCCATCCCCTTTGACCACGGCGATGAGCATGAACCTCTTCAACCACTTTGATAGAGGCAAAGGTGTTCCATCTTTCGATGAGATGATGGATATCGCTTTGGTGGAAGTCGACTTTGACGATCTGACTACGAACGTGCGAGGACGTCGCGCCTCAGCAATCGCTAAACCAACTCCGAGAGGTTATTGACCACGCCGGAGCACGATCAACCTGACCACGAGGGTCTGTTTCCTGCGAGCAAACGAAGAACAAGCAAGAAACTAAGATTGCAATCTGGATATTGCGAATATAAGATGAAAGCTTTATTGATCAAGGTGGGGTTCTGTGACGCCTTTGTCTGGTCGTTGAACACAAATGAAGTACGCGAAGTTGCAGCTATGGCGAACTTTTAATCTAAACAAAACCCAAAGTCTAAACGGTGCCCTAAGGGCTGTATATATGGAGGAAGAGAGGGGGAATTTCGTGGCCCTTGGTGGAGGGGTCCGAAATCAACCCTATCTCTTGTTTCCCCACACATACGGATTCTAAAAATAGCCTATACTTATGTATTTCGAAATTACATGGGCCTGGCCCAATAAAAAGGTGACGCAGCACCTATAATAGCCTCGGGACGAAATTTATGAAGTGGCATCTTGTATATTCCGTCCAAGGCTTCATGCACCCATTATGGTGGCTTCAAAGTCCTGAAATCATCACTTGTAACTCCGTTCTTGTTCCCGTTGCGCATGCCATCATCTCCATGCTTGTTCTTGCTCCACTGTTCATCCTTCTCCAAGCTAGGCCCTTCATTTGTAAGCAAAACAAATGTATCCAATTTAGGCAGCATCATATTCTCATGAACATTAGAATCATTATCAAGAAACGAAAGTACCTGATAATTTAATTGGCGTGCGCGAGCTCTAGTAATTGGTCCCGTATATGTAGTAGTAGGGGCTGTGGGTGTAACAATGGTATTGATGTCCTCATCATCCTCCCCTTCTTGGAATGAAGTCGTCCTCGACGGAAGCTCATCTTCCTCACCCAAATAAGGCTTCAAATCTGCAATGTTAAAAGTGGGACTAACCCCAAAATCTGCAGGCAGCTCAAGTTTATATGCATTATCATTTATTTTCTCTAACACCTTAAAGGGACCATCATCACGTGGCATTAGCTTTGATTTGCGCAAATTAGGGAATCTATCCTTACGCAAATGTAACCAAACAAGATCTCCAGGTGCAAACACAACATGTTTTCTACCCTTATCTCCAGCAAGTTTATATTTAGCATTCATACGCTCAATGTTTTCCTTAGTTAACTCATGCATTTTTAAAATCAATTCAACACGTTGTTTAGCATCAAAATTAACCTTCTCCGAAGATGGAAGAGGCAACAAATCAATAGGTGCACGAGGTAGGAAACCATACACAACTTCAAAAGGGCACATCTTAGTAGTAGAATGCAATGAACGATTATAAGAAAATTCAATATGAGGCAAGCATTCCTCCCACATTTTCTTATTATTCTTCAAAACAGCCCTAAGCATAGTAGACAACGTTCTATTGACTACTTCAGTTTGTCCATCAATTTGGGGGTGACAAGTAGTACTGAAAAGCAGTTTAGTCCCCAACTTAGCCCATAAACATCTCCAAAAGTGGCTAAGAAATTTAGTATCACGATCTGAAACAATAGTATTTGGCACACCATGCAAGCGAATAATTTCACGAAAGAACAAATCAGCAACATTAACAGCATCATCGCTTTTATGACATGGTATAAAGTGTGCCATTTTCTAGAATCTATCCACGACAACAAATATGCTATCCCTCCCCTTCTTTGTCCGAGGTAAACCTAAAACAAAGTCCATAGATATATCCTCCCAAGGAACACTAGGTACAGGCAAAGGCATATATAAACCATGAGGATTGAGTCGTGACTTAGCTTTTTGACATGTAGTGTAGCGAGCAATAAAATGCTCAACATCCCGTCTCATCTTTGGCCAAAAGAAATGTGTAGCAAGTACGTCCTCCGTCTTCTTCACGCCAAAGTGTCCCATTAATCCTCCTCCATGCGCCTCCTGCAACAACAAAAGATGAACGGAGCTAGCTGGAATGCATAGCTTGTTAGCACGAAACACAAATCCATCGTTAACGACGAACTTGTTCCACATTCTTCCTTCTTTACAATTCTACATTACATCTTTAAAATCAGCATCATGCACATATTGATCTTTGATGGTCTCCAAACCAAATATTTTGAAGTCAAGTTGTGAAAGCATAGTATAGCGGTGAGACAATGCATCAGCAATAACATTTTCTTTTCCCTTCTTGTGTTTAATGACATAAGGAAAAGTCTCAATGAATTCAACCCATTTAGCATGTCTACGATTCAGTTTAGCTTGACTTTTAATATGTTTCAAAGATTCATGATCAGAATGTATAACAAATTCTTTGGGCCATAAATAATGTTGCCATGTTTCTAAAGTCCGAACAAGAGCATATAATTCTTTATCATAAGTAGAATAATTCAGACTAGGCCCACTCAATTTTTCAGAAAAGTATGCAACAGGTTTGCCATCTTGTAATAACAGACCTCCTAATCCAATTCCACTAGCATCACATTCAAGCTCAAAAGTCTTATTAAAATCAGGAAGTTGGAGTAAAGGAGCATGTGTCAACTTATCTTTCAATACCGAGAAGGCTTCTTCCTGTGCGGTACCGCAAAGAAAAGGCACATCTTTCTTTGTAAGCTCATTGAGAGGTGCAGCAATGGTGCTGAAATCTCTCACAAAACGCCTATAGAAACCAGCGAGGCCAAGAAAACTCCTCACTTGTGTGACCGTCTTGGGCTGCGGCCAACTCTCAATAGCTTCAATCTTGGCTTTATCAACTTCAATTCCCTGTGGAGTAACAACATAGCCAAGAAAAGATACTCGGTCGGTGCAAAAGGTGCACTTCCCAAGGTTACCAAACAAACGTGCATCACGTAGAGCAATAAAAACAGCACGTAAATGTTCCAAATGTTCTTCCAAAGATCTGCTATAAATCAGTATATCATCAAAATAGACTACCACAAATCGTCCAATGAAAGCACGTAAAACTTCGTTCATTAGTCTCATGAAAGTACTAGGTGCATTAGTTAACCCAAAAGGCATGACTAACCACTCATATAATCCAAACTTAGTTTTAAATGCTGTTTTCCATTCATCCCCCAATTTCATACGAATTTCATGGTATCCACTACGCAAATAAACTTTGGAGAATATTGTAGAGCCACTCAATTCATCAAGCATATCATCTAGCCTAGGAATAGGATGACGATAAGGAATAGTAATATTATTAATGCCTCTACAATCAACACACATACGCAATGTACCATCCTTTTTCGGCACTAGAATAATAGGAACAGCACAAGGACTAAGGGAGTCGCGTATATAACCTTTGTTGAGAAGCTCTTGTACTTGACGCATAATCTCCTTCGTCTCCTCTGGATTGGTACGGTATGGCGCACGGTTTGGCAGTGAAGCACCGGGAATTAAGTCAATCTGATGCTCAATCCCTCGAATAGGCGGTAATCCCGGTGGCACGTCTTGTGGAAAAACGTCAGCGAACTCCTGCAAAATGTTAGTGACAGCAGGAGGCAAAGAGGAAGGCACGTCCTCGAATGAAAATAATGCCTCTTTGCACACAAAAGCATAGCAAACAGATTTGCTGAAATCTAGCTCATCAATATCAGATTTGGTGGCAAATAAACATGCACTATTCAATTTAATTTCAGAAGCAACACTAGATGGTTTATTATTAGGCTTCATTTGTTGCTCAAATTCTTTTGCCACAATCTGATTTTCACTCTTATTCTTCTCCTGTTGTGCTTTATTAGCTCTATTAATATCATCTTTCAAAATGGAATCAGGAGTCATAGGAAGCAAAGTAATATTTTTATCCTTATGAACAAGAATATAGTGATTGTTTCTACCATGGTGTACAGATTTTTTATGAAATTGCCATGGTCTACCAAGTAATAAGGAACATGCTTGCATAGGTACCACATCACAATCAACATAATCAGCATATGTAGAGATACTAAAATGCACACGAACAGTACGTGTTACCTTAACCTTGCCGCTGTTGTTGAACCATTGGATGTAGTAAGGATGTGGATGTGGTCTTGTGGTGAGAGAAAGCTTCTCCACCATCTCCATGCTAGCCAAGTTGTTGCAGCTCCCTCCGTCTATTATGACGCGCACAGAATGTTCCTTCACAACTCCCTTGGTATGGAACAAATTGTGCCTCTGATTTTGCTCAGCTTGTGTGACCTGCACACTCAAAACATGTTGAGCAACTAAACATTCATACCTGTCAGCGTCTTCAGGAGCCATGTATTGCGTCTCATGATCAGAATCATCTCCACCATGTTCTTCACGTGTAATAAGAGCCAATGTCTCCTCATCATAGTCACTAGCGGACTCATATCCACCATCCGCGGTAGCAATCATCACACGCAGAGATTTGCATTCTCTCGCATAATGACCTCCTCCCTTACAACGACGACAAATAATATCACTTGTGTGCCCTGTTGATGCCATGGAAGAAGAAGAACTCTGTGCAGGCCCAGCAGGTGCGCTCTTGGCAGATAATGGTGGTTGTGCCTGTTTTCTTGTATCACGACTGGAGGAGGCACGTGATTGAGGTGCTGGTGCAGTTGATGTAGAAGATGCACGCGGTGTCCATGATGAAGGTCGGCCTGCAGAAAAGTTAGTTCGCGCCAATGCTTGTCGATCCTGCACTTCACGTTCAGCTTTACAAGCAAGATGGAATAAACGAGTGATATTAGTATACTCCTTATAGTCTAGAATGGTCTGAATCTCTCTATTTAATCCACCCAGAAAACGTGCAAGCATAGCTTCATTCTCCTCAACAATAGCACATCTAATCATGCCAGTTTGTAATTCCTGATAATATTCTTCTACAGAATTTTTTCCTTGTCTTAAACGCTGCAATTTTTGAAGCAATTCACGTTGATAATATGGTGGAACCCAACGCGTACGCATAGCAGTTTTCAAAGCAGCCCAAGTAGTTGGAATAGGATATAATCTACAATGTTCAGACCACCATACACATGCAAAACTAGTGAAAGCACAAACAGCAGCAGCAACTCGTCTCTCCTCAGGATATTGTAAACATGTAAATCGTTGTTCAGTTTCTAACTCCCAAGTAAGATATATATCAGGAACATATCTACCCTCAAATGGTGGAATATTCAATTTCAGTTTAGGAATATGGACATCATCTCGTACCTGAGGTGGTGGTGCAGGCCTACCATTACGAATATATACCTGAGGTCGACCTGCTGGTGGTGGTGCTGGTGGTTGCACGTAGTTCTGATTTTGAGCAACCTCATCCTCGTAATCTCCCACATAATCATCCTCCTCCGCATCAGCAGCAGGAGCCATAGAAGTATCAACAGCAGCACCAATAGTTTGGCCAAACGCAAGAGGAACACGGCTCGCTCGGCGGAGGTCTATTTCGCGACGTGGAGGTAGTCGTTGTTGGAGAGGTGCGTTAGGTGCAGCGGGTGGTCGTGGTGGAAGACGCGCGAGCAATTCATTAAACTTGTTATCGAGCTTTGCTTCGAACGTCTTCTCCATGCCATCTATCTTCTCCATGGCCTCTTCAAATCTGTTTAGCACGTCTTGCACCTGTTCACTCATCATTTGCTGAAATTTATCATGCAAATCCTTATTCGTCATGTTCTCCCAGTCAGTCTTGTCGGCTTGTGATCCTGGCATGGTTAGCAGCAATAGAAACGCACAAGAATATGATCCTACCAGTTCTTACCCAGCAGCAGGCGGTGATCGGCAACCGTTGTAGTCAAAAACTCTCAAAGCTTGGATAGAGCGATTACCAGGGAGAGTCAAACGCACGACGTAGATGTATGTGGAGCTGGGAAGGCTTATAATATGGTAGCAAAAAGGGTCAGCAATAATCAATTCAGAGATGCAAAGTTGAATAAACGCTCAACGACGGTACTGTGCTGGTCCTAGGCTAGACTGTGCTAGAGACGCGAGCCTAGAACACCAACAAAATCACAGCGCGGCACGTAAACAAGGGAAAAGCACACTCTGGAAAAAAAATTGCGCTCTTTTTTTTGCGCTCTTTTTTTTTGCGCTGCTTTTTTTTGCGAAAAATCACTATAATGGCGAGTGCCTCAAAACTCTTCCTAGCTCAAACTAACAGGATGGGCACGAAATTTTTTCGACCATATTTTTTTTTACTGCCCGGACCCAAAAACTGGAAACGGGTCAAAAAAAAACTTCCTATAATGGCACCTGTCTCAAAACACTCAGAAACACCTAAAAATAGGATAGCCAGAATTTTTTTTGAAAAATGCGTTTTCGTAAAATTTTGGGCCTAAACGGAGCGTGGTTTCCGGACTCTTTTTTTTTTCCGAAACCTACTCCGGCAAGGAAACACGAATCGGAATCTAGATGGATCTC
>NW_025230094.1:13731-16578 GCF_018294505.1 Triticum aestivum | reverse complement strand
TGAAACAAATGGTCCATAGGATAACACTCTTCATGAATTAGTATCTCTTGAATATCACGGTTTAATCCTCCCCAAAATCTATCCATAAAATCATCTTCACTTTCTTCTAAAGAGGAATGCAACAAGGTAGTTTGTAAATCATCATAATATTTTGTTACAGTTTCACTACCTTGTTTTAAGTGTTGCAACTTCTTAATCATGTCACGAGTATAATAAGCAGGGACGAAAGTATGTCGCATGGCAAGTTTCAAATCATCCCAAGTAGTAGGTATATAATCAGGGTGTAACCGACAATATTCACTCCACCAAACCAAAGCATAACCAGTGAAAGAACCAACCGCAACCTTAACCTTTTTATGTTCATTGAAATTGATGGGGGCGGAGGTGTCCCGATCTTTCGATGAGATGATAACTATCGATTTCGTGGAGACGACTTTGATGATCCGACTACAAACGTGCACGACGTTGCGCCTTAGCAATCGCTAAACCAACTCCGAGAGGTTATTGACCACGCTGGAGCACGATCAACCTGACCATGAAGGTCTATTCCTGCAAGCAATCGAAGAACGAGCAAGAATATGATAAAGCAATCTGAATATTGTGAATATATATGAAGTATTGATAATGGTGGGGATCCGTAAGCGGTCTTGGTCTGGTCGTTGGACACAAACGAAGTACACGAAGTTGCAATGGCTAACTTTTAACTAAACAAATCCCAAGGAAAAAGCTACTAGATGGATCTACTTATATAGGAGCAAGGGGTGGTGGCCAAGGAGGTGGGAGGACGTCCCAAGGCAGCCTAAAACTAACCCTAGGTCGTACAAGGCTCATGGGCCCAAGTGGAGGTGATGTAACACCTTTGGACTTGTAGTTTGACTCGGATTCTGCTGCAGCATCAGATTGTTTCGTCCACAACTCAACGCTCCGGACGAATTTGAAGGTGATTCCAATTGGGTTGGAAAGTGCACGAAATCTAGTTTCCAACAAAAAAAGAATCACCCAATTCGGAGTCCGTATGAAAAACTTGTGTGCGTTTTGAGTCAGGTACGTCTGTGTAGTCCGAATCTGAATCCAGAACGTGAGAGACTTGGACTCTATCTTCTCTTGGGCCAAAAGTGACGTGAGAGAACTTTTTGGACAGCAAATAAACATCTCTTTCTTCCTTATCTTCATATGTGGATTGTACAAATGTCCCATACACCTGCAATTAGACAAAACATAAAAGTGTGTGAAGTATTTTTGTTCTGCATAACATAAATAGATTATTGAATAGTTTGCACTAGAAATCACCTGAGAAATATGCATATATGCAATATTTTTGGTCATATCCAAGGTAGTCATATCCTCAACAGAAATTATGGGAAGCAAATATATTTTTTATGTTGAACTCCCATTCAATATATAAAGCAGGTTTAAAACGGCCATTAAATGGTGGTATAGATACATTAACCTGATCATGTGCATTTGGATGTTTGTGCACCTCTCGTGACGGTTGTGGTATTTGCAAAGGTGGTGGCACGTCTCCCGCAATCGACAAAGCCCATGAATTGACTCTGGATCCTGTCATGATTAGTAGAACAAGAAACAAAACCCAAAAATAATGTTCCTATAACTACTAGGATGTGGTGGTAAAACGCTCACAGTAAAGCAAATATCAATGTCTTACAAGTTCTTACCATGCAGCAGGCGGTGATCGGCAACCAGCGGTGTCAAGTAACTCCGAATATTGAGTAAAGCGATTGCCAGGGGAGCGTACGTATACACGCTGTAGAAATATGTGGAGCTGGGTTGGGTATATATGGTAGCAAAAGATTAGCAATAATCAATTCAAAGATGCAATGTTGAATAAACGCTCAACGACGGTACTGTGCTGGTCCTAGGCTAGACCGGACTAGAGACGCGAGCCTAGAACACTAATGAGGTCACGGCGTAACACAACTAGCATCAATGAAGGATACTAAGTAGCTCTTGACAGCAAGATATAAGTGAAGATCACAACGGCAGTGAAGATAATGATGAAAAACAACTGCCAAGCAGGATATACAACAACTCTCTCTCCAACTTTCCTCTTGAAAAGTTTGAGACAATTTTCTGATAAATTCTTTCAAAGAATGCTACTAACTCAAGCTTTCCAATGCAAAAAGAATCACTCAATTCCGAGTTGATATGAGGAGTCAAAGAATTCTAAAACTAGCCTGAAAAATTGGAACAAGCTGTGTTCACGAACTTCGGAGGGCAAAAAGACCTATTTAGAAGCCGATTTTGAGGTGTCAAATATTGAACTAGCTTCTTCAACTATTTAAATGCGGCTCGTCGCTATCTTCAATTTGAGTACTCACGGAGCCAAAACGGACTTCGTATGAGGAAGATACACCTATTTTACTGAACAGTGCACAAAACAGATTCCAATCCAAATTCAGGTACGAGATTGATTCTAGATAGATCCAATTTTTTTTTCTCTCTTTTTTTCTCACGCTTTTTTTTCTTTTTCTTCTCTCTCTTTTTCTTTTTTTTTCTTTCCTTTTTTTCTTTTTTTCTCCCTCTTTTTTTTTCTCCCTCTTTCCAAGACAAACTAGATAAGATGCAGATTGGATTAGGCGAAGATGTGAATGACCTCAACTATGATTATGACAATGAACAGTGCGTAGCACGTGGTGGAAATTAATAGATGGGATGATGGACGGCGGAAGGGATAATGATGCAGTGGCGGCGTGACTAATGTGAACAGAACTCGAAACTCTAAAGGAACTAGACACTAAGACCAGCAACTGACACGACGATGCAACCGATAATTCAACTATGCAAGCAATGAATAGAAAATTGCAAAGGCTCAGAGTGGCTTGGATA
>NW_025230094.1:5325-13721 GCF_018294505.1 Triticum aestivum | reverse complement strand
TGAAACAAATGGTCCATAGGATAACACTCTTCATGAATTAGTATCTCTTGAATATCACGGTTTAATCCTCCCCAAAATCTATCCATAAAATCATCTTCACTTTCTTCTAAAGAGGAATGCAACAAGGTAGTTTGTAAATCATCATAATATTTTGTTACAGTTTCACTACCTTGTTTTAAGTGTTGCAACTTCTTAATCATGTCACGAGTATAATAAGCAGGGACGAAAGTATGTCGCATGGCAAGTTTCAAATCATCCCAAGTAGTAGGTATATAATCAGGGTGTAACCGACAATATTCACTCCACCAAACCAAAGCATAACCAGTGAAAGAACCAACCGCAACCTTAACCTTTTTATGTTCATTGAAATTGATGGGGGCGGAGGTGTCCCGATCTTTCGATGAGATGATAACTATCGATTTCGTGGAGACGACTTTGATGATCCGACTACAAACGTGCACGACGTTGCGCCTTAGCAATCGCTAAACCAACTCCGAGAGGTTATTGACCACGCTGGAGCACGATCAACCTGACCATGAAGGTCTATTCCTGCAAGCAATCGAAGAACGAGCAAGAATATGATAAAGCAATCTGAATATTGTGAATATATATGAAGTATTGATAATGGTGGGGATCCGTAAGCGGTCTTGGTCTGGTCGTTGGACACAAACGAAGTACACGAAGTTGCAATGGCTAACTTTTAACTAAACAAATCCCAAGGAAAAAGCTACTAGATGGATCTACTTATATAGGAGCAAGGGGTGGTGGCCAAGGAGGTGGGAGGACGTCCCAAGGCAGCCTAAAACTAACCCTAGGTCGTACAAGGCTCATGGGCCCAAGTGGAGGTGATGTAACACCTTTGGACTTGTAGTTTGACTCGGATTCTGCTGCAGCATCAGATTGTTTCGTCCACAACTCAACGCTCCGGACGAATTTGAAGGTGATTCCAATTGGGTTGGAAAGTGCACGAAATCTAGTTTCCAACAAAAAAAGAATCACCCAATTCGGAGTCCGTATGAAAAACTTGTGTGCGTTTTGAGTCAGGTACGTCTGTGTAGTCCGAATCTGAATCCAGAACGTGAGAGACTTGGACTCTATCTTCTCTTGGGCCAAAAGTGACGTGAGAGAACTTTTTGGACAGCAAATAAACATCTCTTTCTTCCTTATCTTCATATGTGGATTGTACAAATGTCCCATACACCTGCAATTAGACAAAACATAAAAGTGTGTGAAGTATTTTTGTTCTGCATAACATAAATAGATTATTGAATAGTTTGCACTAGAAATCACCTGAGAAATATGCATATATGCAATATTTTTGGTCATATCCAAGGTAGTCATATCCTCAACAGAAATTATGGGAAGCAAATATATTTTTTATGTTGAACTCCCATTCAATATATAAAGCAGGTTTAAAACGGCCATTAAATGGTGGTATAGATACATTAACCTGATCATGTGCATTTGGATGTTTGTGCACCTCTCGTGACGGTTGTGGTATTTGCAAAGGTGGTGGCACGTCTCCCGCAATCGACAAAGCCCATGAATTGACTCTGGATCCTGTCATGATTAGTAGAACAAGAAACAAAACCCAAAAATAATGTTCCTATAACTACTAGGATGTGGTGGTAAAACGCTCACAGTAAAGCAAATATCAATGTCTTACAAGTTCTTACCATGCAGCAGGCGGTGATCGGCAACCAGCGGTGTCAAGTAACTCCGAATATTGAGTAAAGCGATTGCCAGGGGAGCGTACGTATACACGCTGTAGAAATATGTGGAGCTGGGTTGGGTATATATGGTAGCAAAAGATTAGCAATAATCAATTCAAAGATGCAATGTTGAATAAACGCTCAACGACGGTACTGTGCTGGTCCTAGGCTAGACCGGACTAGAGACGCGAGCCTAGAACACTAATGAGGTCACGGCGTAACACAACTAGCATCAATGAAGGATACTAAGTAGCTCTTGACAGCAAGATATAAGTGAAGATCACAACGGCAGTGAAGATAATGATGAAAAACAACTGCCAAGCAGGATATACAACAACTCTCTCTCCAACTTTCCTCTTGAAAAGTTTGAGACAATTTTCTGATAAATTATTTCAAAGAATGCTACTAACTCAAGCTTTCCAATGCAAAAAGAATCACTCAATTCCGAGTTGATATGAGGAGTCAAAGAATTCTAAAACTAGCCTGAAAAATTGGAACAAGCTGTGTTCACGAACTTCGGAGGGCAAAAAGACCTATTTAGAAGCCGATTTTGAGGTGTCAAATATTGAACTAGCTTCTTCAACTATTTAAATGCGGCTCGTCGCTATCTTCAATTTGAGTACTCACGGAGCCAAAACGGACTTCGTATGAGGAAGATACACCTATTTTACTGAACAGTGCACAAAACAGATTCCAATCCAAATTCAGGTACGAGATTGATTCTAGATAGATCCAATTTTTTTTTTCTCTCTTTTTTTCTCACGCTTTTTTTTCTTTTTCTTCTCTCTCTTTTTCTTTTTTTTTCTTTCCTTTTTTTCTTTTTTTCTCCCTCTTTTTTTTTCTCCCTCTTTCCAAGACAAACTAGATAAGATGCAGATTGGATTAGGCGAAGATGTGAATGACCTCAACTATGATTATGACAATGAACAGTGCGTAGCACGTGGTGGAAATTAATAGATGGGATGATGGACGGCGGAAGGGATAATGATGCAGTGGCGGCGTGACTAATGTGAACAGAACTCGAAACTCTAAAGGAACTAGACACTAAGACCAGCAACTGACACGACGATGCAACCGATAATTCAACTATGCAAGCAATGAATAGAAAATTGCAAAGGCTCAGAGTGGCTTGGATAAAGGATGAACAGATCTAACTTTTTTTTGTGTCTTTTTCTTGGACAATAGGTAAGAAAAAAATCTAATCTAGGAAAAACTGGAAATTCTCACCGAGCAACCTGAAAACTGATACCACTTGATAGAGGCGGGGTGTCCCGATCTTTCGATGAGATGATAACTATCGATTTGGTGGAGACGACTTTGACGATCCGACTACAAACGTGCACGACGTTGCGCCTTAGCAATCGCTAAACCAATCTCCTGAGGTTACTGACGATGCCGGAAGCACGGTCAGCCTGACCACGAAGGTCTATTCCTGCAAGCAATCGAAGAACGAGCAAGAATATGATAAAGCAATCTGAATATTGCAAATATATATGAGGTATTGATAATGGTGGGGATCCGTAAGCGGTCTTGGTCTGGTCGTTGGACACAAACGAAGTACACGAAGTTGCAATGGCTAACTTTTAACTAAACAAATCCCAAGGAAAAGCTACTAGATGGATCTACTTATATAGGAGCAAGGGGTGGCGGCCAAGGAGGTGGGAGGACGTCCCAAGGCAGCCTAAAACTAAATCTAGGTCGTACAAGGCAAATGGGCCCAAGTGGAGGTGATGTAACACCTTTGGACTTGTAGTTTCACTCGGATTCTGCTGCAGCATCAGATTGTTTCGTCCACAACTCAACGCTCCGGACGAATTTGAAGGTGATTCCAATTGGGTTGGAAAGTGCACGAAATCTAGTTTCCAACAGAAAAAGAATCACCCAATTCGGAGTCCGTATGAAAAACTTGTGTGCGTTTTGAGTCAGGTATGTCTGTGCAGTCCGAATCTGAATCCAGAACGTGAGAGACTTGGACTCTATCTTCTCTTGGGCCAAAAGTGACGTGAGAGAACTTTTTGGACATCAAATAAACATCTCTTTCTTCCTTATCTTCATATGTGGATTGTACAAATGTCCCATACACCTGCAATTAGACAAAACACAAAAGTGTGTGAAGTATTTTTGTTCTGGATAACATAAATAGATTATTGAATAGTTTGCACTAGAAATCACCTGACAAATATGCATATATGCAATATTTTTGGTCATATCCAAGGTAGTCATGTCCTCATCATCCTCCCCTTCTTGAAAATAAAGCCGTCCTCGGCGTTGGTTAATCCGAAATGTGGCTAACAAAAGAGACAAGGTGTACATGTTGTATATGTATATGTCATCCATTTTTACTTTCCTTGATTTTTGCATATATGACACATGAATAGATGAGTAACTTGCATAGTTCATAAAATCTAAAGCCAAAAAATTAGCACAAGAAGTAGAAGGCATGAAAATATTGCAACTCGGTTTGCACATATAAGTGAAGCTCTTATTCATTTCAAAAGATTGACAATTGTCATCATTAAACCATCCCAACATTGGTGAATAAACCTTACTTGCATCAAATTTACATGCTACAACATGCTTAAATAAGCAAACATGCAATAAGTCATTCAACACAGAATCATCACCAAGATTAGAGGTCATATCAAAATGATTAAACATTGGTTCTTTTGCATCAATAGTTAATTCAATGGGTGCACTCAAAATTGTTGGTATTTCAGTTGTTTGATCACATGGCAAAGTCAAATTATCAATGTAGTCCTCTAAAATAGGTGGTGTGATCAAAGTAGTGGGTAGCTCATCAGATGGTGCATTCAAATTGACAAGGCATTCATCATTCTCATGTAGAGATGGAAGATCGGTACCTTTGTCATTACCTCTTATGATCAACTCAGATGATGTAGCCACTCTCGGGGGCGATGTGTCACATGGTGGAGGTGATGTAGTCCTGACGACAACGGATGTGGTTGTCATAGTATGCCTAGTAGTTGAAGGAACAATCATATCAACTCTTGGAATGTGCACCGTGCGCTTGTTCTCCTCGTGGCCAACACGTCGTTTTATTTCCTGTTCAGCTTTGCAAGCAAGATGAAACAAATGGTCCATAGGATAACACTCTTCATGAATTAGTATCTCTTGAATATCACGGTTTAATCCTCCCCAAAATCTATCCATAAAATCATCTTCACTTTCTTCTAAAGAGGAATGCAACAAGGTAGTTTATAAATCATCATAATATTTTGTTACAGTTTCACTACCTTGTTTTAAGTGTTGCAACTTCTTAATCATGTCACGAGTATAATAAGCAGGGACGAAAGTATGTCGCATGGCAAGTTTCAAATCATCCCAAGTAGTAGGTATATAATCAGGGTGTAACCGACAATATTCACTCCACCAAACCAAAGCATAACCAGTGAAAGAACCAACCGTAACCTTAACCTTTTTATGTTCATCGAAATTATGGGAAGCAAATATATTTTTTATGTCGAACTCCCATTCAATATATAAAGGTTTAAAACGGCCATTAAATGGTGGTATAGATACATTAACCTGATCATGTGCATTTGGATGTTTGTGCACCTCTCATGACGGTTGTGGTATTTGCAAAGGTGGTGGCACGTCTCCCGCGATCGACAAAGCCCATGAATTGACTCTGGATCCTGTCATGATTAGTAGAACAAGAAACAAAACCCAAAAATAATGTTCCTATAACTACTAGGATGTGGTGGTAAAACGCTCACAGTAAAGCAAATATCAATGTCTTACAAGTTCTTACCATGCAGCAGGCGGTGATCGGCAACCAGCGGTGTCAAGTAACTCCGAATATTGAGTAAAGCGATTGCCAGGGGAGCGTACGTATACACGGTGTAGAAATATGTGGAGCTGGGTTGGCTATATATGGTAGCAAAAGATTAGCAATAATCAATTCAAAGATGCAATGTTGAATAAACGCTCAACGACGGTACTGTGCTGGTCCTAGGCTAGACCGGACTAGAGACGCGAGCCTAGAACACTAATGAGGTCACGGCGTAGCACAACTAGCATCAATGAAGGATAATAAGTAGCTCTTGACAGCAAGATATAAGTGAAGATCACAACAGTAGTGAAGATAATGAGGTGAAACAACAGCCAAGCAGGATATATCAACAACTTTGTCTCCAACTTTCCTCTGAAAAAGTTTGTGCCGATTTTTTTGTTTTTTTTTTCTTCTCTCTTTTTTTTCCTCACACTTTTTTTCTTTCTCTCCTTTTTTTTCTCTGACTTTTTTTTCCTTTTTTTTCTCTCGTTTTTTTCTCTCTTTTTTTCTCCCTCTTTCCAAAACAAACTAGATAAGATGCAGATTGGATCAAGTGAAGATGTGAACGATCTCAACTATTATTATGACAATGAATGGTGGGTAGCACGTGGTGGAAATTGATGGATGGGTGGTGGACAGCGGAAGAGATAATGATGCAGCGGTGGCGTGACTAATGTGAACAGAACTCGAAACTCTAAACGAACTAGACACTAAGACCAGCAACTCGACACGACAATGCAATCGATAATTCAACTATGCAATCAATGAAAAGAAAATTGCAAAGGCTCAGACTGGCTTGGACCAAGGATGAATAGATCTAACTCTTTTTTGTGGCTTTTTCTTGGACAATAGGTAAGAAAGTAAATCTAATCTAGGAAAACTGGAAATTCTCACCGAGCAACCTGAAAACTGATACCACTTGATAGAGGCGAGGGTCCCGATCTTTCGATGAGATGATAACTATCGATTTGGTGGAGACGACTTTGACGATCCGACTACAAACGTGCACGACGTTGCGCCTTAGCAATCGCTAAACCAATCTCCTGAGGTTACTGACGATGCCGGAAGCACGGTCAGCCTGACCACGAAGGTCTATTCCTGCAAGCAATCGAAGAACAAGCAAGAATATGATAAAGCAATCTGAATATCGCAAATATATATGAGGTATTGATAATGGTGGGGATCCGTAAGCGGTCTTGGTCTGGTCGTTGGACACAAACGAAGTACACGAAGTTGCAATGGCTAACTTTTAACTAAACAAATCCCCCAGGAAAAGCTACTAGATGGATCTACTTATATAGGAGCAAGGGGTGGCGGCCAAGGAGGTGGGAGGACGTCCCAAGGCAGCCTAAAACTAAATCTAGGTCGTACAAGGCCAATGGGCCCAAGTGGAGGTGATGTAACACCTTTGGACTTGTAGTTTGACTCGGATTCTGCTGCAGCATTAGATTGTTTCGTCCACAACTTAACGCTCCGGACGAATTTGAAGGTGATTCCAATTGGGTTGGAAAGTGCACGAAATCTAGTTTCCAACAAAAAAAGAATCGCCCAATTCGGAGTCCGTATGAAAAACTTGTGTCCGTTTTAAGTCAGGTGTGTCTGTGCAGTCCGAATCTGAATCCAGAACGTGAGAGACTTGGACTCTATCTTCTCTTGGGCCAAAAGTGACGTGAGAGAACTTTTTGGACAGCAAATAAACATCTCTTTCTTCCTTATCTTCATATGTGGATTGTACAAATGTCCCATACACCTGCAATTAGACAAAACACAAAAGTGTGTGATGTATTTTTGTTCTGGATAACATAAATAGATTATTGAATAGTTTGCACTAGAAATCACCTGACAAATATGCATATATGCAATATTTTTGGTCATATCCAAGGTAGTCATGTCCTCATTAAGGAGTCAAAGAATTCTAAAACTGGCCTAAAAAATTGGAACAAGCTGTGTTCACGAACTTCAGAGGGCAAAAAGACCTATTTAGAAGCCGATTTTGAGGTGTCAAATATTGAACTAGCTTCTGCAACTATTTAGATGCGGCTCGTCGCTAGCTTCAATTTGAGTACTCACGGAGCCAAAACGGACTTCGTATGAGGAAGATACACCTGTTTTACTGAACAGTGCGCAAAACAGATTCCAATCCGAATTCAGGTACGAGATTGATTCTAGATAGATTCGATTTTTTTTCTTCTCTCTTTTTTTTTCTCACGCTTTTTTTTTCTTCTCTCTCTTTTTCTTTTTTTTTCCTCTCTTTTTTTTCCTCTATCTTTTTTTTCTCCCTCTTTCCAAGACAAACTAGATAAGATGCAGATTGGATCAGGCGAAGATGTGAATGACCTCAACTATGATTATGACAATGAACAATGCGTAGCACGTGGTGGAAATTAATGGATGGGATGGTGGACAGCGGAAGGGATAATGATGCAGCGGCGGCGTGACTAATGTGAACAGAACTCGAAACTCTAAAGGAACTAGACACTAAGACCAGCAACTAACACGACGATGCAACCGATAATTCAACTATGCAAGCAATGAATAGAAAATTACAAAGGCTCAGACTGGCTTGGATAAATAATGAACAGATCTAACTTTTTTATGGCTTTTTCAAGGACTGTAGGTATGAATGACAGATGCGATCTAAACTATGAAAAACTGTAAAATCTCACCGAGCAACCTGAAAACTGATACCACTTGATAGAGGCGAGGGTGTCTCGATCTTTCGATGAGATGATAACTATCGATTTGGTGGAGACGACTTTGACGATCCGACTACAAACGTGCACGACGTTGCGCCTTAGCAATCGCTAAACCAATCTCCTGAGGTTACTGACGATGCCGGAAGCACGGTCAGCCTGACCACGAAGGTCTATTCCTGCAAGCAATCGAAGAAC
>NW_025230094.1:0-4123 GCF_018294505.1 Triticum aestivum | reverse complement strand
GATTGATTCTAGATAGATTCGATTTTTTTTCTTCTCTCTTTTTTTTTCTCACGCTTTTTTTTTCTTCTCTCTCTTTTTCTTTTTTTTTCCTCTCTTTTTTTTCCTCTATCTTTTTTTTCTCCCTCTTTCCAAGACAAACTAGATAAGATGCAGATTGGATCAGGCGAAGATGTGAATGACCTCAACTATGATTATGACAATGAACAATGCGTAGCACGTGGTGGAAATTAATGGATGGGATGGTGGACAGCGGAAGGGATAATGATGCAGCGGCGGCGTGACTAATGTGAACAGAACTCGAAACTCTAAAGGAACTAGACACTAAGACCAGCAACTAACACGACGATGCAACCGATAATTCAACTATGCAAGCAATGAATAGAAAATTACAAAGGCTCAGACTGGCTTGGATAAATAATGAACAGATCTAACTTTTTTATGGCTTTTTCATGGACTGTAGGTATGAATGACAGATGTGATCTAAACTATGAAAAACTGTAAAATCTCACCGAGCAACCTGAAAACTGATACCACTTGATAGAGGCGAGGGTGTCCCAATCTTTCGATGAGATGATAACTATCGATTTGGTGGAGACGACTTTGACGATCCGACTACAAACGTGCACGACGTTGCGCCTTAGCAATCGCTAAACCAATCTCCTGAGGTTACTGACGATGCCGGAAGCACGGTCAGCCTGACCACGAAGGTCTATTCCTGCAAGCAATCGAAGAACAAGCAAGAATATGATAAAGCAATCTGAATATCGCAAATATATATGAGGTATTGATAATGGTGGGGATCCGTAAGCGGTCTTGGTCTGGTCGTTGGACACAAATGAAGTACACGAAGTTGCAATGGCTAACTTTTAACTAAACAAATCCCCCAGGAAAAGCTACTAGATGGATCTACTTATATAGGAGCAAGGGGTGGCGGCCAAGGAGGTGGGAGGACGTCCCAAGGCAGCCTAAAACTAAATCTAGGTCGTACAAGGACAATGGGCCCAAGTGGAGGTGATGTAACACCTTTGGACTTGTAGTTTGACTCGGATTCTGCTGCAGCATTAGATTGTTTCGTCCACAACTTAACGCTCTGGACGAATTTGAAGGTGATTCCAATTGGGTTGGAAAGTGCACGAAATCTAGTTTCCAACAAAAAAAGAATCACCCAATTCGGAGTCCGTATGAAAAACTTGTGTCCGTTTTAATTCAGGTGTGTCTGTGCAGTCCGAATCTGAATCCAGAACGTGAGAGACTTGGACTCTATCTTCTCTTGGGCCAAAAGTGACGTGAGAGAACTTTTTGGACAGCAAATAAACATCTCTTTCTTCCTTATCTTCATATGTGGATTGTACAAATGTCCCATACACCTGCAATTAGACAAAACACAAAAGTGTGTGATGTATTTTTGTTCTGGATAACATAAATAGATTATTGAATAGTTTGCACTAGAAATCAGCTGACAAATATGCATATATGCAATATTTTTGGTCATATCCAAGGTAGTCATGTCCTCATTATTGAATAGTTTGCACTAGAAATCACCTGACAAATATGCATATATGCAATATTTTTGGTCATATCCAAGGTAGTCATGTCCTCATCAGTATCTCTCACGGACGACTCGGATTCAGATGTCGAAGTCATCCCAAGCATCGCCGCATGATGTAGGGTGGAACCCTAGGTGGATGATCTTTCACGTTTGGAGGGATCCTACGGGGAATCACGAAGAACACACGGGAGCACAAAGGGGAAACACGGGGAAAACGAGAGAGAGAATCACTAAACCGACATAGAATCAATCACACGAGTGCTAGATCACCGACAACATAGAGTAACATAAGATCCATGATCAACTAAGGTAAGGATACATAGGAACAGTTCTTCTCCGTACGGAGGTCTTGATGGTCTTCCCTAGAAAGGGGTCTTGAATCCGCTTGGGGGATCTTCTCCGAAGAGGTCCTGAGCTCTAAGGAGAAGTAGCCAAGTGGATGAGCAAGGCTCTCACACAAAATATGAGCTAAACCTATGCTACCCGTACCAGGAGGTGGGGGCGTCCTATTTATAGTCTTAGTGCAAATGGCAGTCAAAACGAAGGGGTACAAGGGCTCTAGCCCGCACTTTCGGTCACTCAGGTGTCGGACGTCCGGAAGGCGTCGGACGTCCGGAGGCTCGGGACGGTCCGGACGTCCGGTCGGGCTCGGGCGTCCGTAGAATCAGCTCTATTGTGGGCGTGTCGGACGTACGGAGGGGGTCGGTTGTCCGGAGCTTCGTGATGGTCCGGACGTCTGGAAGTCGTCGGTCGTCCTAGATTCGGTTCGGGTGTGCATCGGTCGGACGTACGGAGGGGGTCGGTTGTCCGGAGCTTCGTGATGGTCCGGACGTCTGGAAGTCGTCGGTCGTCCTAGATTCGGTTCGGGCGTGCATCGGTCGGACGTCCGGTGGTCTCGGTCGTCCGTAGATTTGGTTCCGGTGCTCAGCTGTCAGACGTCCGGAGGGCGTCGGTCGTCCGTGGCCTGGGAGGCGTCGGACGTCCGGGCTTGGTCGGACGTCTGATGTGTGTAGCTTCAGCAGCATCTCTTCTTCTTGTTGAACATGCTTGGGGTCCTCGCCGTCTTGGCTCTTGCAAGTAGTTGATCCTTGGCTCACCTCCATGTACCTGATTACACATAGAGTCTCCGAATGAGGTAGTAGCCATGTCTCGTGAGTAGGAAGAGGGAGTTCGGAGAGGAGTGAGTTCACCTTATCTTTGATAGCCTTAGCTCGGGCTCTTGTCATGGGTCCAAGTGGTGTTGAGGGAGATGTAGGCACGTCCATGGGGATGAGCGAGGGATGCTCCGCATCATCTCCCCCCCCCCTTGGGAGAGATCCGACCTCGGATCAAAAGGTGCATCTCCATGGAAAGGTGCGAGGTCCTTGACGTTGAAGATGTCGCTCACATTGTACTTGCCTAGTGGTAGGTCGATCTTGTAGGCGTTGTCGTTGTAGCGTGCTAGAACCTTGGAAGGTCCATCGGCGCGAGGTAGAAGCTTGGACTTGCGTTCGTTGGGGAAGCGGTCCTTTTAAGATGTAGCCACACTAGATCACCAATCTTGAATACCATGGGTTGCTTGTTGATGTTGAGCTCGGTCGCTAGTCGTTGTACTTGGCGCTCGATGGTGTGCCTTGTATCTTCATCCATCTTCTTGATGTAGCTTGCATGGGCACTTGCGTCGAGGTTGGTTCGCTCTTGTAGAGGAAGAGGTAGAATGTCCAATGGGGACAAAGGGTTGAAGCCGTAGACGTTTCAAAGGGGGACTTGCCGGTCATGGAATGTCTTGCATGGTTGTAGGCGTACTCGGCGATGGGTAGACACGCCTCCCACTCCTTGATGTTCTTCTTGATCAACACACGAAGTAGAGTGGAGAGTGTACGGTTCGTGATAGAGGCAAAGGTGTCCCGTCTTTCGATGAGATGATGGATATCGCTTTGGTGGAAGTCGACTTTGACGATCCGACTACGAACGTGCGAGGACGTCGCGCCTTAGCAATCGCTAAACCAACTCCGAGAGGTTATTGACCACGCCGGAGCACGATCAATCTGACCACGAGGGTCTGTTTCCTGCAAGCAAACAAAGAACAAGCAAGAAACTAAGATTGCAATCTGGATATTGCGAATATAAGATGAAAGCTTTATTGATCAAGGTGGGGTTCTGTGACGCCTTTGTCTGGTCGTTGAACACAAACGAAGTACGCGAAGTTGTAGCTATGGCGAACTTTTAATCTAAACAAAACCCGAAGTCTAAACGATGCCCTAAGGGCTGTATATATGGAGGAAGAGGGGGGAATTTCGTGGCCCTTGGTGGAGGGGTCCGAAATCAACCCTATCTCTTGTTTCCCCACACATACGGACTCTAAAAATAGCCTATACTTATGTATTTCGAAATTACATGGGCCTGGCCCAATAATAAGGTGACGCAGCACCTAAAATAGCCTCGGGACGAAATTTATGAAGTGGCATCTTGTATATTTCGTCCAAGGCTTCATGCACCCATTATGGTGGCTTCAAAGTCCTGAAATCATCACTTGTAACTCCGTTCTTGTTCTTGCTCCAATGTTCATCCTTCTCCAAGCTAGGCCCTTCATTT
>NW_025230093.1:14925-16582 GCF_018294505.1 Triticum aestivum | reverse complement strand
AATATTGGTCCACCACCTCATCAACCACGACACGAGCATAGCCTGCTGGAATCGGGTTGCAATGGAAGGTTGCATCGGGGGAATTTGTATAAGCAACGCTGTCCGCCACCTTCAAGGATATGTTCTTAATTTTGAAGTGTAGCTCGCAGTTAGTGTTCTCCGCGATGTCATCCACGGGGTATCTATCCAGTATTGCGTCAAACGGGGCGGAACCCATGCTGCTTCTCGGCATGGATGGGGCGGTGGTATCCAATGCTGGATCATCCGCTAGCTGCTGCAGCTGCTGAGACCCCCTTTGCTGGCTAAGTGAGTCGATCTGCTCCTGCTGCCGCTGGAATTTGATTGCCAAGTCCGCGTGCGCTGATTCTAGGCCTTGAAGGCGTTCATAGTCGAGCTTCCTCTGCTCCTCCTCCATCCTCCTCTTCTTCTCCTCCGCAATCTTCTTTCTCGCACGGGTTCTGTAGTCGGCGTTCCAGTCCGAAAACCCCTCATACCATGGAATAGCGCCCATGCCTCGTGTTCTTCCCGGGTGTTCAGGATTTCCCAGGGCATGCGTAAGCTCGTCGTTCTCTCTGTTGGGCTCGAACAACCCGGATCGAGCCTCTTCTATTGCAACAAGTAGCTTATCTTTGGCTCCGTCCAAACATGCCTTCTTGGAAACCTTGCCTGTCTTCGGGTCCAACTCCCCTCGATGCGCATAGAACCAAGTCCTGCACCTGGGGGGCCAGCTCAATGTTTCTGGAGTGACACTTGCATCCAGCATCTCTTTCTCAGACTTATCCCACTTAGGCATTCCCACCGCATAGCCACCTGGCCCCAGCTTATGGAACTTATCCTTTTTTGCGGCATTGGCCTTGTTTATTCTTGACCGTTCCTTAGATAATTCTGAATTCTTGAATTTCACGAAATCGTCCCAATGAGCACTTTGATTCTCTAGTGTTCCCTCGAATACTGGAGTCTTCCTTCCTCCCTTGACGTACTTGTCCCATTCACAATTCTTGTGGTTCTTGAATGCAACCGCCATCTTCCTAAGAGCAGCGTCCTTGACTTTCTGCACATCTGCTTCTGTGAAATGATCTGGTAGGGTGCAATGTTCCATGAGAGTATCCCAAAGCAGACTTCTTTGTCTGTCGTCCACAAAAGTAAGATCTGGACGTGGCTTTGTCGGCTCTCTCCATTCTTGAAGGGAGATCGGGAGTTGGTCCTTCACAAGAACTCCGCACTGACGAACGAACTTGTCCGCAATCTTCTTAGGCACTAATGGTTCGCCATTAGGTTTGATTGTCTCGATATTATACTTTACGCCCTCCTTCAACTTTTTGTTCGGGCCTCGTTTTGTCCTGTTGCGTGAAGATTTGCTCGATCCGGATGGCTGAAAGAAGAAAGATCGATTTGTTAATATATCTTCAACTCATTTAAAACATGCGATGATCACCAGATGCCTGCTTATATAAATATATATGCCTCTCCGGTGTTGTCATAATCGTAGTTCATGACTTCATCAATTCGGTCGTCGCGATCGAATATCATATCACCCTCTCCGGTGTTGTTTAGAAATTCGGAGCCGTCATAATCTTCTTCATTCTGATCATCATCTGGCCCGCGTATTATATCGAACATGGTCTGTTCTCCCTCTCTATCGGTATTCTCCGCCATA
>NW_025230093.1:6105-12848 GCF_018294505.1 Triticum aestivum | reverse complement strand
GGCGACGGCCGGGGGCGGCGACGGGCCGCGACGTGACGCGGGGGCGGCGACGCGGGGACGGCGCGATGGGGACGGGCCCGGGGCGGCGACGGCGTCGATCGATCGGGGCGCGCGGGCGGTGCTTCAATGGGGAAACAGAGGGAGAATGAAATTTTCGTAAGTGTTGTATATATAGAAGGCACCTTTAGTACCGGTTGGAGCCACCAACCAGTACTAAAGGCCTGTTTTGGCCAGGCCAAGCGGCGGGAACCGCACCCCCTTTAGTACCGGTTGGTGGCTCCAACCGGTACTAAAGGCCCCCCTTTAGTACCGGTTGGTGCCACGAATCGGTACTAAAGGGGGTGCGCTGGCGCAGGTGCGGTGCGCAAGTTTAGTCCCACCTCGCTAGCCGAGGGGCGATCGCACTGGTTTATAAACCCCCGTGCGGTAGCTCTCTCGAGCTCCTCTCCAAAGCAGGCCTACTGGGCCTACATGTTCTGTGCTGCCATGTTGGCCTACTGGGCCTTTGCGGGCCTGCATCCTGGCCCAATAACAGGTTGGGTTTCTAGTCGTATGCAGGCCGCTCTGGCCTAGTAGGCGGGCTTTTTTTATTTTTTTGCTTTATTTATTTTTGAGTTGTTTTTTTTTGTGTATTTAGAGTTTCTTTGTGAGTATTTTTGCTTTAGGTACAAAAAATTACAAACTTTCTGTTAGTGCCCGTAGTTTTCAAATTTGAATAGTTTAAATTTTGAATTATTTGAAATTAGTGTGAATCACTAGTTTGTGAATAACTTAACTTTAAAAATCAGTAAAGGCATGAAAGAATTTGTTTGCACATAAAATTTCTTCGCGTTTCAAATGCCAAAACACATAATTAACTACCCTAACTATTACAGAGATTTCCTTCTGAGTGTGAAACACAGAAGAAAGTGATGATAGTGAAGCCGATCACATCCCAGATCTTTGGGTGTGAAACTTTTTCTTCGCGTGTGTCCCTTTGCGCCGTAACCATGGAAAATCTTCATCATTTAACGGGATGCTCGGGTCAATATTCACTGTGAATGGAGCAATTTCATCAAACTTTTCATAATCTTCTGACTTGTCTGTCTTGTCATCCACTCCCACGATGTTTCTCTTCCCAAAAAGAACTATGTGCCGCTTTGGCTCATCGTACGATGCATTCGCTTCCTTATCTTTTCTTTTTCTTGGCTTGGTAGACATGTCCTTCACATAGAAAACCTGTGCCACATCATTGGCTAGGACGAATGGTTCGTCTGCATACGCAAGATTGTTGAGATCCACTGTTGTCATTCCGTACTGCGGGTCTTCCGTTACCCCGCCTCGTGTCATATTGACCCATTTGCACCGAAACAAAGGGACCTTTAAACCACGTCGATAGTCAAGTTCCCATATGTCCTGTATATAACCATAATATGTTTCCTTTCCCGTCTTGGTTTCTGCATCAAAGCGGACACCACTGTTTTGGTTGATGCTCTTCTTATCTTGGGCGATCGTGTAAAATGTATTACCATTTATCTCGTACCCTTTGAAAGTCATTATATTCGAAGATGGTAACTGAGACAGCAAGTACAGGTCATCTTCAATAGAGGTGTCATGCATGGTACGTGTCTGCAACCAGCTGGCGAAACTCCTGGTTTGTTCACGTGTAATCCAGTCATCAGACCGCTCCGGGTGTTTGGAGCATAGCAAATTCTGGTGTTCATCCATATACGGAGCCACCAAGGCGGAATTCTGTAGAACTGTGTAGTGTGCTTCAGTGAGAGAATGTCCGTCCATACATATTATTTGTTTCCCTCCTAGCGTGCATTTTCCATCCAGTCTGCCCTTATGCTGCGATTCAGGAACACCAATCGGCTTAAGGTCAGGAATAAAGTCAATACAAAACTCAATGACCTCCTCATTTTGATGGCCCTTGGAGATGCTTCCTTCTGGCCTAGCACGGTTATGAACATATTTCTTTAAGACTCCCATGAACCTCTCAAAGGGGAACATATTGTGTAGAAATATAGGACCCAAAACGTTAATCTCTTCGCACAGGTGAACTAGGACGTGTGTCATGATGTTGAAGAAGGATGGTGGGAACACCAACTCGAAACTGACAAGACATTGCACCAAATCATTCTGTAACCTTGGTATGATTTCTGGATCGATTACCTTCTGAGAGATTGCATTGAGAAATGCACATAGCTTCACAATGGCTAATCGAACGTTTTCCGGTAGAAGCCCCCTCAATGCAACCGGAAGCAGTTGCGTCATAATCACGTGGCAGTCATGAGACTTTAGGTTCTGGAACTTTTTCTCTGCCATGTTTATTATTCCCTTTATATTCGACGAGAAGCCAGACGGTACCTTAATACTGAGCAGGCATTCAAAGAAGATTTCCTTCTCTTCTTTGGTAAGAGCGTAGCTTGCATGACCCTGATGTATGCCGTCTTCTCCGTGCATACGTTGCTGGTCCTCCCGTGCCTCAGGTGTATCTTTTGTCTTCCCATACACGCCCAAGAAGCCAAGCAGGTTCACGCAAAGATTCTTCGTCACGTGCATCACGTCGATTGCGGAGCAGACCTCTAGGTCTTTCCAATATGGCAGGTCCCAACATATAGATTTCTTCTTCCACATGGGTGCGCGTCCGTCAGCGTCCTTTGGAGCAGGTTGTCCGCCAGGACCCTTTCCAAATATCACCTTCAAATCCTAGACCATATCATGTACATCAGCACCAGTACGGTGGCGAGGCTTCGTCCGGTGATCCGCCTCACCTTTGAAATGCTTGCCTTTCTTTCTTACGGGATGCCTGCTCGGAAGAAATCGACGATGTCCCAGGTACACATTCTTCTTACAACTATTCAAATATATACTGTCGGTATCATCCAAATAGTGCGTGCATCCGCGGTATCCCTTGTTTGTCTGTCCTGAAAGGTTACTGAGAGCAGGCCAATCATTGATGGTCACGAACAGCAACGCCTTTAGGTCAAATTCTTCCCCCATGTGCTCATCCCACGCACGTACACTTGTTCCATTCCACAGTTGTAAGAGTTCTTCAACTAATGGCCTTAGGTACACATCAATGTCGTTGCCGGGTTGCTTAGGGCCTTGGATGAGCACTGGCATCATAATGAACTTCCGCTTCATGCAAAACCAAGGAGGAAGGTTATACAAACATAGAGTCACAGGCCAGGTGCTATGGTTGCTGCTCTGCTCCCCAAAAGGATTAATGCCATCTGCGCTTAGACCAAACCATACGCTCCTTGCGTCATCTGCAAACTCCTTCCCGTACTTTCTTTCGATTTTTCTCCACTGCGACCCATCAGTTGGTACTCTCAACTTTCCGTCTTTCTTACGGTCTTCTCTGTGCCATCGCATCGCCTTGGCATGCTCTTTGTTTTGGGACAAACGTTTCAACCGTGGTATTATAGGAGAATACCACATCACCTTGGCAGGAATCTTCTTCCTGGGGCGCTCGCCCTCGACATAACCATGCTCATCGCGGCTGATCTTATAGCGCAATGCACCACATACCGGGCAAGCGTTCAAATCCTCGTACTCACCGCGGTAGAGGATGCAATCATTAGGGCATGCATGTATCTTCTGCACCTCTAACCCTAGAGGGCAGACAGCCTTCTTTGCTTCGTACGTACTCTCGGGCAATTCGTTGTCCTTTGGAAGCATATCCTTTATCATTACCAGCAACTTTCCAAATCCCTTGTCAGATACACCATTCTCTGCCTTCCATTGCAGCAATTCCAGTGTGGTGCCCAGCTTTTTCTTGTCACCTACGCAATTCGGGTACAACAATTTTTTGTGATCCTCTAACATGCGCTGCAACTTCTTCTTCTCCAAATCACTTGCGCAGTTTCTCTTTGCATCGGCAATGGCCCGACCTAGATCATCAACAGGCTCATCTGATGCCTCTTCTTCAGCTTCTTCCCGCATTGCCGGCCCAGCTTCTTCCCGCATTACCGGCTCAACTTCTTCCCCCATTGTTGTATCATCATATTCAGGGAACCCATGGCCAGGATAGCTGTCGTCGTCCTCTTCTTCTTCATTGTCTTCCATCATAACCCCTCTTTCTCCGTGCTTGGTCCAAACATTATAGTGGGGCATGAAATCGGACTCAAACAGGTGGACGTGAATGGTTCTTGACGTAGAGTAATTGCGACCATTCTTACAGCCAGCACATGGACAAGGCATAAAACCATCCGCCCGCTTGTTTGCCTCAGCCGCAAGCAGAAAAGTATGCACGCCCTCAACGAACTGGGGAGAGCATCGGTCATTGTACATCCATTGCCGGCTCATCTTCATTACACAACACCGAATAGACCAAATTAATACAAGTTCATACATAAAGTTCATACAACACTTAAATGCAACAAACAAATAACTCTCTAGCTAAAGCATTTAAATGCAACAACAAATGCGATCAAGATCGCAACTAAGGTAACAATTGATCCAACAACATAATGATACCAAGCCTCACTATCGATGGCATATTTTCTAATCTTTCTAATCTTCAAGCGCATTTTCTCCATCTTGATCTTGTGATCATCGACGACATCGGCAACATGCAACTCCAATTCCATCTTCTCCCCCTCAATTCTTTTCAATTTTTCTTTCAAGTACTCGTTTTCTCTTTCAACTAAATTTAACCTCTCGGCAATAGGGTCGGTTGGAATTTCAGGTTCAGATACCTCCTAGAAAAAATTTCTATGTCAACTTGATGGGCATAATTTGTCATAAACACGAAATGCAACTAGTTTTAAAAGAGAATATACATACCACATCCGAATCATAACAAGGACTAGGGCCGACGGGGACGGATATCAAAACCATGGCACTATATGTATAACAAACAACGTACGGGTAAGATAATTATACGAGTAACTATATATCCAAATCACACACATCAATTTTTATATAAAATTTCATGAACAAGAGGCTCACCACAAGGTGGTGCCGGCGACGGGACGGTGCGGGCGATCGACGGTGGCTACGATGGAGATTTAGAAGGCACTAAGTAAACCACACCTACATATGCAAACTAAGTGTTATTTTTGACCTCAAATTGCATATAAATCAAATACTAGCACATATATATATATATATATATATATATATATATATATATATATCCTCCCAAATTACTAAACTCACAAATTAATCACTATATAAAGCATTGCAAGAGCTAATCTAGCAATGAGAGATGAAAGGACAAAGTTGCTAACCTTTGTGATCATTTGAATGGATGGGGGCCTTCAAATCTTGACAAATTTTGGGCAAAATGTGTGATGAGCTCGAGAGGAAGAGGGGAAGAACAGAGAGGAGAGGGGAAAGGGGAAGAACAGAGTGAGCTCGGGTGGACGAAGGGTTTATGTAGGACGACCTTTAGTACCGGTTCGTGCCAAGAACCGGTACTAAAGGGGCTGGAGGGGCCCCAGTCTGACAACATCCTGCCACCACTCTCATTAGTACCGGTTCGTGGCACGAACCGGTGCTAAAGGTTCGCCATGAACCGGTACTAATCAAAGCGGCCCGGCTAGCCGTTGGAACCGGCACTAATGTATACATTAGTGCTGGCTCAAATACAAACCGGCACTAATGTGCTTCACGTTTGACCCTTTTTCTACTAGTGCTCGGTTAGGAGTTCTAGCACTACACGGACACGTAGTCGAGACGTACACGGTGTCATGATTATTCCTTACATTCACCCCCTAAGCTTGACATCCTCGTTTCGGCCTGGATCCCAAGTGCGACTACTACTATTCATAGACATAATCTTTGGCATTGCGTTTGCCATTTTTCGTAGCATTTCAGGGACCGTCTTTGCTGCCATCAGCTCGTCTGTGGCTTGACGGCAGCGCTCCTCTTTGACCGCGTCTTCAATCTTCACCTGTTTTTCGGTGCTTGAAAGACTGCCTTTCGCATCCGTGAGGGGACATCCTTTGAACCCGAGCGAGACCAAACTTCGGTCTAACTTTGAGTTCCAAGCTCTTGGCGCTTACTTCAGCCTGTAAAGTGCTTTCTTGAGCTCGTAAACTGTAACACCCCGGATGTAACTTTCCCAATTTGTACTCCAACTCTTGCCGTTTCCGGTGCTAAGTTATATTTATTTCCTTGGGTTCGGGTTTTGTCTCCGTGTGTTGTTGTCGTTGTCATGCTTCTCATATCATGTCATCATGTGCATTGCATTTGCATACGTGTTCGTCACATGCATTCGAGCATTTTCCCCGTTGTCCTTTTTGCATTCTGGTGCTTCGTTCTCCTCCGGTGACCATTTCTAGATTTCTTTCATGTGTGGGGATTAAACATTTCCAGATTGGTCCGAGCCTTGCCAAGCGGCCTTGGTTTACTACCGGTAGACCGCCTGTCAAGTTTCGTATCATTTGGACTTCGTTTGATACTCCAACGGTTAACCGAGGGACCGAAAAGGCCTCGTGTGTGTTGCAGCCCAACACCCCTCCAATTTGGCCCAAAACCCACCTAACTCTGCTCCATCATCTAGAGCGTTTCGCGTGGCCGAAAACCACACCTCATTTGGACTCTCCTAGCTCCCCCTATGGCTATAAATAGATCCCCTCCGTTTTCGGATCTCCTTCCTCCTCGAAACCCTAAAAATCGCTCCCGCCGTCTCCGGACATGTCTGCCGTCCGCCAGACGTCTTTGTGCCGCCACCCGCAGCCAATGGGCGCGTGACACATCACCACCGCCGCCGCCACTCCCGCCGGCCCGCCCAGGCCTGAGGCGGGCCC
>NW_025230093.1:0-1866 GCF_018294505.1 Triticum aestivum | reverse complement strand
TCAGCGACCCACATGGTGCCCTGCATGAGCATGCGGTACTTCCTGTTAAGATGAATGGCGTGGGTGGCATGGTTGTTGAGGAAGTATTGGTGGAGGCGAGTACATGCTGACAAGACAGTGCCGTCAGAGGACATCGCAAGGTCCAGAAGACTACCGCCGATCGTGGTGTAGATCCACCCGAAGATCCTGATGTCGGTAGGTCGCAACTCGGGATTGTCGACGTCAAGTTCAAACGTCCTGTTAATGTGGTTGAGTACAACGCAACAATGAAGGTGGAGAGGACGAACAACAAGAAATTTGAAATTTATGATAGTTGTTGGTGGATGGGTCGGGTTTGAAAGGGGTGTAAGAGTGGATGTTGGTATTATGCACGGCAATGGAGGGCTGAAGTTTGAAAAATTAATTCGATGGGGAAGAAGAGAGAGTTGAAGCAGTGGTGATAATGGGCACCATGGCGCCGACAGAGAAACTAGAAGTGGTATGCAAGGTTTGCACCCAAAGGGAGGTGGCGCTGGAATTGGTATGGGAGTTGCTCAATAGCGAGTGAATGCTTGCGTCAAGGGTTACAAGTGTTGATGTACAACACATCAGAGAATGAATAAAGAGAGTGCCCTGACTAGCTGGAACATACGGAAAGGCGTGCACATGTGCATGAGCGATCTTAGATCCTAACCTCTAAGGACTATGGTACAACACAAGCTTTGCTACACCTACGGTGGCTTACGTGGGGAGGGGGTCACATAATGATTTGTCAATTTCTAATTGGTCATTAGTGGAGGCGGCCCATCTTGAAATTCAGGGGGGTTTGATTAGTTCAAATTTCAGAATGAAGTTACGTAGGATACATAAGATGCATTACGTAGTTCTAGCATGTTTGGTAATACAGGTACAACGGTACATACAGATGATGCATTGTTTAGCAATATTAAATTGAAATCATGTAGTACGAGGGTTAGCAAATGGCAAAGGCTAACATTACACAATCCGTGCAAACGTGTTGGTCACTTTCATGTATATAATCCTTCTCATGTCAAAGTGCAAGCATTCAATCATTGGTGCACAAGGTATATACTATATTGAAGTCAACAACAGTTAAATTAAACAATACGGATCACACTCAAAAAGTATCTAAGCGATACAGATCAGTAAATTAGCTAGTTCTTTTTTTTCGGGAGGTGGAGATAGAGTACTAGCTAGCTAGTACAGGGTAATCCTCACGTTGGCTGCCTATAAATAGCATCCTGCTCCATCATATGGGAATGCACCACTTAAGCAGCTAGCTATAGCTCATCTCCATCCATCGCATCTCTTCTTCCTCAATCCTCCACTACAAACACCCACCCAATTCATCAATGGCTTCATCTCTGAAGGTGGCCGCTGCCCTCGCCATGGCCGTTTGCGTCGTGCTTGTGCTGAACATGGGCCAGCCTGTGGAAGCCACAGAATGCAAAGATTGTCTCGCTGACTGTGTTGAAGTTTGCGTCAACTACTCTGACACTGCGTGCAGCGGCATCTGCACCGCCAAACCTCCTGCATGCCAGTCATGCAAGTACGCGTCCTTCCTTACGTGTGGTGGCACATGCTACAGCGCCTGTGCCCATTTCTGCTAAAGTCTATAGTGGCTGTAAGCTGCCTGCGTGTGTTGGTACCTCGTTGTTGCTAAGCCATGTAATTAAGTGAACAAATCCTATTGCTCTGTGCATATGGCAAATGTTCCTTCGCTCTATTGTTCCTCTTTGTTTTATCGTTCCGCTTTGTTTCAACCATCAGTAAATATGCATGTATGTGTGCAAGTCATCTATATATGCTTTGTGCTTCTTTCTATCATGTGTCTGACGTGCTCATGCTGGGGGATATCAGGTGATA
>NW_025230092.1:14637-16584 GCF_018294505.1 Triticum aestivum | reverse complement strand
GAATAAAAGTTATGAATTTTTGAAGTTTAAATAATATTCTGGAATTTCCTGATTTAAATTAAATCCAGAAAATCAATTACTGCGTCAGCCTGACGTCAGTGTGACGTCAGCAGGTCAACGGAACAGGTCTGGGTCAAACCTGACAGTGGGTCCCGCATGTCAGGGTGGTTATTTTAATTAAGATTTAATTAAAACTAATCCTGTATAATTAACAGGGCTGGGCCCCACCTGTCATTGACTCAGGGGAGTCAACCAGGGCCCACCCGTGGTCAAAGTCAAAGCCAGCGACGCCGGCGTTTAGCCGCCGGCGAGCCCGACGCGGCGGCGGGAGTGGTTTTGGCCATTTCGGCCACCAAATGGGCCGCGGAGACCACCGGAGTGGAGCTGAGGACAAACCGCAGCTCTTGGCGGAGTCCGTTGGGGTCGGGGTGGCCGGAGTTGGCGCCGGCGACGACTTTGGCGGCCACCGGGGTTCGGTCGAAGATGAACTTGGCGCTAGAGGGGTCGGTGAGGCTCGTGGAGTGGCTAGCTAGGTGTTGTGGGACTCGGTGAGTAAGATGGACACCATCTTGTGGCCGGGGTGTGGCCGGAAGCACGTCGGCGACGAGGTCCGCGACGGCGCGTGCGGGTGAGCTTGGTGTGCTCGCTGTGGTGCACGAGAGAGAGAAAGAGAGGAAGGGGAAGTTAGCCCAGCTCACTGCGGTCTTGATGGAGAGGACGGCGTGGTCGGGGACGAGCTGCTGCGGCGGCGACGGCGAAGGGGATCTCCGGCGATGGCGGTTCGGGCGAGGTTGGTGCGGCGGCTTCGGGGCACGCGAGCGCTCGGGGCTCGACTAGCTCTAAGAAGTGGAGGACGGCGGAGCTTCTGGACACGGTGGCGCGGCGTGGAGACGAAGGGGAGCACGGCTACGGCGGAGGTGCGGCGACGGTGGCGTCAGCCATGGCGTGGGAGCGCGAGGGAGAGGAACTGGGGGCGAATGGAGGTGTCCAGGAGGGTCGGGGCGCGACGTGGAGCTCGTCCAGGCCATCAGGGCGGCGAGAGGGGGAGGCAGGGCGGCGTGCAGCTGCGTGGCGAGCTGCGGTGCCACTGCCGAGCACCTTGGCTGCCTGCCTGGCGAGCCAAGCAGCTCGCTGGAGCGGTGGCCGGGCTGGGCCGGCCAGGTGGGCTGGCTGGTGGGCCTGCGGTGGCGCCAGGTAAGTTTTCCCCCTTTTTTTCTGTTTCTGTTTTTATTTAATATATCTGCAACTTTGTTGAATTTAATAAAATACCTAGGCAACTTCAAAAATCACCAAACTATTCCTAGCCCATAGTTGGATTATCTCCAACATGAAACATTTTAGTTTGGAGATATTTGAGCATTTAAATATTTTATATAATTTTAAATGCCCAAATTCAAATATTTATGATTTAATTCAAAAACCCTAGGATGGCCTAGGAAAATGTGCACCACTTTTGGCAGAGGTTCTGAACCAAGACAAAAATGATGGGCATTTTAGAAGGGCATTTCAGGTTCATTGAAAATTATTTTAGTAACCCTAGTTGGTTTCAGAGGGGACTGGGGGTTCTGTCATCCCCATTTCAAGTTTCTGATGAAAGAGTAAACATGATGCAACACTCTAATGCATGACTAGCTAGGGTGTGACAGATCTCGTGGTCAACCGCTCCAGGGTTAGGCGGGACGGGGGCCCTGGGGGGTAGCAATGCCACCGGAGCGTCGTACCGGGACCTCATACATGTGGGGTGGTGTTGTGGCATGTCCGAAGAGGTGGGACGCGCCTCCGGTGCGTGACCCCCCTCACGGACGGCGCCGCCGCCAGCACCTGGAGGGGGGAAACGGACGCGTCGGGTCTACACGGAGTGGATGTAGCTGTGGTTTTGGCCCGGATGTTGCTCCCGGGTGTCCCTATGGGCCGACCTGACACAACCGGGTGGAGAGGTCCACTGGT
>NW_025230092.1:13357-14627 GCF_018294505.1 Triticum aestivum | reverse complement strand
TGAGTACCTTTGTACTCATGTTGCTATAATCTACATTTTTACAGAAGACGCTGCAACCCCTTCTGATGGGTTCTATGTAGACGTTGACATCAACGAATAGGCTAAAGACCAGGTGGTGACCCTGAGCTTGTGAAGGACCACGTAGTATAGCTAGGCTTTCCAAGCCTCTTTTATTTTACTAGTTGTCTGTACCCAGACAAGTTATTCCGCTGCTGGTTTGTATGACTGTATGACTTGTATGTGGGGTCGTGAGATCCTTACCTTTGTGTATGTTATGTATGGCTCACTGAGCCTTAAATAAAGTACTTGTGTCATAGAGTCATGTTGTGATGCTTCGTTGTATTTGCACATATCGAGCATATTGTGTGTATGATTGAAATGCTTGGTATGTGTGGGATCTGACTATCTAGTTGTTTATCTTTAGTAGCCTCTCTTACCGGGAAATGTCTCCTAGTGTTACCGCTGAGCCATGGTAGCTTGCTACTGCTCTGGAACACTTAGGCTGGCCGGCATGTGTCCTTCTTCGTTCCTGTGTCTGTCCCTTCGGGGAAATGTCACGCTTTGAGTACCGGAGTCCTGTTAGCCGCTACAGCCCGGTTTACCGGAGTCCTGTTAGCCCAGTGCTACAGCCCGGACCCACTTGCTGATGACCGACACGTTCGAAGCTGGGTCATGGATGCCTGTCCTTGTAAGTCTGTGCCACTTTGGGTTTACGACTAGTCATGTCAGCCCGGGCTCTTTATCATATGGATGCTAGCGACACTATCATATACGTGAGCCAAAAGGCGCAAACGGTCCCGGGAAAAGGTAAGACGACACCCGTGGGGATACCGTGCGTGAGGCCGCAAAGTGATATGAGGTGTTACCAGCTAGATCGATGTGACATCGAGTCGGGGTCCTGACATGTGGCATGTCCGAAGAGGCGGCACGCGTCTCTGGGGTGGCCCCCCCTCATGGACGGCGCCGTCGCCGGCACATGGAGGGGGGAAACGGAGGCTCGGTTCTACACAGAGTGGATTTAGCTGTGGTTTTGGCCCGGATGTTGCTCCCGGGTGTCCCTATGGGCCGACCTGACACAACCGGGTGGAGAGGTCCACTAGTCAAAGCCCGTCCGTGGGAAGTCAAAGGGCTAGATCTCGTGGTCAACCGCTCTAGGGTTAGGCGGGACGGGGGCCCTGGGGGGTAGCAATGCCACCGGAGCATCGTACCGGGCCCTCATACATGCGGGGTGGTGTTGTGGCATGTCCGAAGAGGCTGCACGCGTCTCCGG
>NW_025230092.1:1329-13306 GCF_018294505.1 Triticum aestivum | reverse complement strand
GGGACGGGGGCCCTGGGGGGTAGCAATGCCACCGGAGCATCGTACCGGGCCCTCATACATGCGGGGTGGTGTTGTGGCATGTCCGAAGAGGCGGCACGCGTCTCCGGTGCGTGGCCCCCCTCACGGACAGCGCCGCCGCCGGCACCTGGAGGGGGGAAACGGACGCGTCGGGTCTACACAGAGTGGATGTAGCTGTGGTTTTGGCCCGGATGTTGCTCCCGGGTGTCCCTATGGGCCGACCTGACACAACCGGGTGGAGAGGTCCACTGGTCAAAGCCCGTCCGTGGGAAGTCAAAGGGCTAGATCTCGTGGTCAACCGCTCCAGGGTTAGGCTGGACGGGTGTCAGGACCCCGACTCAATGCCACATCGATCTAGCATGTAACACCTCATATCACTTTGCGGCCTCACGCACGGTATTCCCACGGGTGTCGCCTTACCTTTGCCCGGGACCGTTTGCGCCTTTTGGCACACGTATATGACAGTGTCGCTAGCATCCATATGATAAGGAGCCCGGGCTGACATGGCTAGTCGTAAACCCAAAGTGGCACAGACTTATAGGGACAGGCATCCATGACCCAGCATCGAACATGTCGGTCATCAGCGAGTGAATCCAGGCTGTAGCACTGGGCTAGCAGGACTCCGGTGAACCGGGCTGTAGCGGGCTAACAGGACTCCGGTATTCATCGCGTGACATTTCCCCGAACGGAAAGACACAGGAACGAAGAAGGACACATGCCGGCCAGCCTAAGTGTTCCGGAGCAGTAGCAAGCTACCATGGCTCGGTGGAAACACTAGGAGACATTTCCCCGTAAGAGAGGCTACTAAAGATAAACAACTAGATTGTTAGATCCCACACATACCAAGCATTTCAATATCATACACACAATATGCTCGATATGTGCAAATACAACATGGCATCACAACATGACTCTACGACTCAAGTATTTTATTCAATAGGCTCCGAGGAGCGAGATATTACAAACATGGGTCTCATGACCCAACAATCAGAGCATACAAGTCAAAGCACAAGCGGAAGCTATCATGTCTGGGTACAGATATCTATAACTGAAAAAGGCTGAGAAGCCTGACTATCTACCAGATCCTGTCGGGGCACAAGATCGTAGCTGAGGTAACAAGCTAAACGTCGAAGTCCACGTGGAACTACTAGTGAGACTGAAGTCTCTCTACAAAAACATAAAATAGGCAAACGTGAGTACAAATGTACCCAGCAAGACTTACATCAGAACTAACTACATATGCATCATTATCAACAAAGGGGATGGTGGGGTTTAACTGCAGCAAGCCAGCTTTGACTCGGTGGCTATCCTAAACTACGACTGCAAGCGACTCTTTTGAGGTGGCGCACACGAGTCCACATATTCACCAACCAATACACCACTATGGATCCGCTCCCGTCTCCCTACGAGAACGCCATCCATAGCACTCACGCTTATCTTGCGCATTTTAAAGTATCCACTTTCACTTGTCTATGAACTAATATAAGCAACCCAGAAGTCCTTTTCCGCGGACACGGCTATTCGAATAGATGATGTTAACCCTGCAGGGGTGTACTTCTTCACACACGCTCTCACCACTTACCGCCGTTTACACGACATGTACTCGGCAACCTTCAAGCGGAAGCCCAACGTGGGTGTTGGCCACGGCCTACCTAATCACCTAAGTCTCTAGTCCAGGTTTATCGCCTATTCGGGTTCCATCCATGAGGAGATCCGGCCGGAGTTTCGCTCACAGCCCCAAACGATGTGTACAGGGTTCCGTGACACCAAACGGGCGCCCGGTTTACCCGGCCACGTGCCTACCGCATCACAGCCCACCCCTACGGTCAGCGCTGTGCACGGCCTCCAGCATACTACAAACACCAGAAACTACTTGCATCTCCTGGACAGAGGACAAGGGTGATCAAGAAGCCGAGAGGGTCCATTGGTTTCGGGCCCAATGCGTGGTAGTAGCTGAATCATGGATCACAAACACAGAACTCAGTTCCTGAGGACGGCTGCAATGAGACAAGCCACCATGTACTCCTACATGGCCTCTCACCGCTACCTTTACCAAAACGTGTTCACACACTTAGCTCACACACAGTAGGACATGTTCACACGCCTCTGATTCATCCCCGATGAATCAGACCTGACTCAACTCTAAGCGGTAGCAGGCATGACAAACAAACATGAATGAGTAGGCACAACAGGGCTCAAACAACTCCTACTCATGCTAGTGGGTTTCATCTATTTACTGTCGCAATGACAGGTCATGCAAAGGATAAAGGGGTTAAGCTACCGCAGCATGTAACAGTTGAATCGGTGTTGTCCTAATGCAGTAAAAGAGAGCAGGAGCGAGAGAGTGGGATTGTATCAGAATGAACAAGGGGGTTTTGCTTGCCTGGCACTTCTGAAGATAACATTGAGTCTTCATCAGTGTCAACGATCACATCATCGGTATCACGTCTATCGAGAGGGGACAAATACTGGCAACACAGAAGGGAACACAATCAATGCAATGCACAATATGATGCATGATCATGACATGGCAAAATGAATGTGTTTTGGGCTAATGCATCTAGCAACAGATTAAATGAAGTTGGTTTGAATACAAGATTCAAATTTAAACTCCATGTGTGATTATTCAAATGCCATTTAATTGATTTGTGCTAAACAGCAGCTATAAGTTGTTCTAACATGCATGAAAATGGTACAGATGGATTCCTTGAATTTTTCTGATAATTTTTCATATATAAATTATTTAATTTGGAGTTACGGTTGAATTTCTATGATTTATTGAAGTTTTAGCTATTTTCTGGAATTTCCTGATTATTTTTAAATCCAGAAAATACTTATTGCGTCAGCATTGCGTCACTGTGACGTCAGCAGGTCAACAGACGCTGCTGGTGGTCAAACCTGACCAGTGGGGTCCACTGGTCAGTGACTAAGGCTGGTTAGTGTCAATGGCAGGTGGGGCCGGTCAACAGACACGTCAGCAGGTCAATACTGACGTGTGGGGTCGGTCAATGTCCATGTCAGCGTGGTCAAAGCTGACGGGTGGGGCCCATGTGGTTAGTTAAACTAAACAGAAAATAAACTAAGATTAATTAGCAGGTGGGGCCCTGCTGTCAGTGTCACAGGGTTAATTGGCAGGGTCAAATCCCGGGTCAGTGGGGTCAAACCCGCCGGCGACATGACGTCGGCGAGGCCCGAGACGGCGGCGATGCGCGGAGTCGCAGCACAGGCCACGGATCGAGGCGCGGATGGCACCGTTGGAACCCCGAGCCTCGTCCGCGTCCTCTAGTGCTAGTGGGGTTGCCGGAGACGACTCAGATCGACGGCGGCGTCCGCTTCTGCGGCGGCCGGAGTTCGGGCGCGATCGGTGGCGATGCTACGGCGCACTAAGGGAGAAAACGAAGAGTGCTACGTGCTCCTGGGGGTTCACCGAGCACGGTGACGTGCTCAGGCGCGGGCTGCGGTGGCCCTGGCCATGGTGGCGCCATGGCTGGCGGAGCCGAGCTCTCGGCTGTGATGGCCAACGGGGTTTGGGGGCAGCTCGAGCAACGTGACTAGGGGGAGAAGGAAGAGGGGCTCACGGGGAGTTGGCCGGTGCAGACGACGGGGCCGGGGAAGCGTCGGAGCGAGCGGAACGGCGAGGCGGATCTCCGGTGGCCGAGGAGGGGGGAAAACGTCGGGGGCGGCGCTCCGGGGCTTCTGGAGGGGCGTGGCTCGGTGAGGTGGGTCGAGGACGGAGTGGCGGAGCTTGTGGGCTAGTCGGGGAAGCGAGGGAGGCCCGGTGGCCGTGGTGGCAGTGGACGGCGGCGACGAGCTCCGCTCGGTGGCTGCATGCGAGGAACAGAGGAGGGGGGGAGGAGCAAGGAGAGTGAGAGAGGGAGCCAGGGGCTGCGTGGCATCGCGGGAGACGTCCAGGGAAGGAGGAGGCAGCCAGGCAGGGAGGAGGTGGCCGGGGCGCGTGGCCGCGCGCCGGGCGCGTGCCCGCGTCCTTCTGGCGAGGGAAGAAGACGACAGGGGGGTAGCGGTGGCGGGCTGGGCCACTGGAGGAGCTGGGCCGGCTGGGCTGAGAGGTGAGCGCCAGGTAAGTCCAGGTGGGCTCTCTCTCTCTCTCTTTTATATTTCTGTTTTCTATTTTTTTAAATTTGTTTTGAATTTGGTTTTGAAACCAATTCAATTTATTTTGCTTCTGACAATATTTTTAGGAGCTAAAAGAATTAAAACAATGCTCCACAAAAATATTTCAGAATTATTGGACCTATATTTATTTAACAGTAGATATAAGTCCAATTCAAATAGCTATTGATTTAATTCAAATACCCAAAATAAATGTTTCTGAGATACCGAAAATATTGGTTTGGATTTTACCTCTTGCCAATATTTCCAGAGGATAACAAGAACATTTTCTTGGACTTATTTGAAGCAATTTTTATCTTGATCATTTTTTTTAAAGGATTCTGAGGCTTTGAAAATTCCTCAATTCAAATTTCATTTGAATTTAACCATGATGCAGCAACCAAGCTAGTCCAAGGCCAGGGTAAAGCTAGGGATGTGACAACTCACCCCCACTAAACAAGAATCTCGTCTCGAGATTCAAGCGTAGGGTAGGATGAAGGGGAAACACAAACTAGTATAATCTTCACGATCCAGGTTGCACTTCATAGGAACGTTGATTCGATCACCATCATTGTCTTGAAGTCTTGCTCTGAGAACTCCAACTAACATGACAATGAGAGGGGAAGGGGACTCTAGAAGGACTGATCTTTTCGAAGATCGAACAACTCAGGATTAACTCACGGAATGAGACATAGCAACCTCTCTCGAGCTGAGATACTAAACATACATCCATGTGAATGGAGTGGAGTAGATGACGAAGGTTCACTAGGTAGACAACAATTTCACGCTTAAGAAGGTGGCGATCGGTTGTCAACGTAGCGAGGAGTTGAATTGCCATGACACCACGACGAAACATCCTGGAGAAGGGTGATTCGTAGATTATTTCCTTAAGTGGCAAAAAGAATTACCTTTGATATAAAGATCATTGAAACTCCTTAAACCAGCCTAAGGCAATCACAATCGATCATTTGGAGGGGGGTCGATAGAATGGCATACTCGGACTTGGATGATGTGGATTACCTTGTTGAAGACAACGTGATGGATGAATTTGCTTATCACCGGAAATGGAAGAGACCCATGGTAGAATGGCACATTGGCGGTGCAAGCTGGGAACAAAATGCAAATGCTGGGAATGATTCTGGTAACTGGGGAAGAACCCAACAATAGAGAGTGGATTCACTGTTTGAAAAGGTCATAGCATTGCCGAGGAAACTGAGAGCAAACCCAGTTAGTGCCGATGATAACACCTAGCGCTTGTGCGTGCTCTCAAGAACTTGAGCATTTCCATGTTCATCAAGGTTTTACCAACATCCGTGTCAAGGATCCTGGCAACACAACATACCACCATGATGAACAACGATGGACGAGGCAGATGCATAGGAAGATAACATCAACTCAGATTTCACCCTAGCGAGGCCAAGGAAACAAATCTAGATGATCGACCGAGAGACATTTAGCACTCCGCTTCTAATGTTCTCCTTGACGTGCTAGTGTAACCCATTCATAGATATGGTTTGATAACTAGAACATCAAGTAAAGGTCGGACTTCGGGAGCAATAGAATCCATAAGGAACAGTTACGGAGGTAAATCCTACGAAATCCTTATGGGGAGGTGGCCAACTTCTTCAAACAAGATACTACAATAATAGGTATTCCGTCTCGGTGTGTTGGCCACGACATCCACTTTACCGGTTATCGAGGGACCAATATTATAGTTCTTGGGAAATATTCCAACCATCATATCTGCCTGAGACTCAGATCTGGTTGGTGTCAGAATATTCCAGACTCATCGAGTCTAGGAAGAAAAATGAAAGTTTGCAACACAAATCGACGAGATGACGTTGCGAGATTCTCAGGAAATGAACTACGATAGCAAGCTCCAAAACATGAGCTGGTTCTGCTACAGACATGTGAACACGTTGTTCCAGACAAGCATGCCCACATGGTAGTCTTACAATAAAACACTACCGAGTTCTGGTTGGGAGCCATCATCGAGGATATCGAAGTCTTTACACAAGTCCATGGATTAGATCCCAAGCATAGACTTCTTTTCCTTGAACAAGTCAATCAGTGGCTTGGTGTGCTAGGATATACATATGGAATGAAGATGATCAGTCTAACAGACCACAGAATTCTTCGCATGTGCATGACCGACTTGGGATGATTCCAAAGGAGCAAAAACAAACCTTCTCGAATTCACGACGGCAACTTACATCAAAATGCACGTGAATCAAAGGAAGTCACTCCTTTCATCAATAAGTACTTCATGAGCTAGCATGAAGAAAATGCTTTCAAAAGTTTCCAACACTAACTTAATGTTCAACAACATCATGGAGGAGATAAGGATGTTGTCAATGGACTCAACAACAACTCATCGGAATTTCCATATCACTGGACTTCCACCATCGTGTGAACACGGTGATAGCATTGGTCAGACCCAAAAGATATAATGGTGTATGCTCGAGGGATCAACCACGAGGAAGACAACATTACGAACATCGTTGGTTCTGACTTGATTTGACGATAGCCCACACTCAAATCAAAGGATTGATCATACGATAGGTCCAGCAACTGATCACAGGGACCAACCGATGAAGATATCATCTTTCTTCAACACACACTACACAAGAATATCCCTTTGGATCGAACTAAGTCAGGCAAGCTTTTATCTTCCAACCCTCCAAGTTGTCGTTTAGCTTAACCAACTAGCTCAGGGATATCTAACACCGATTCTTGGAGAGAAGGTGGTTCACAAGAAACCAACTTGATCACGAGCTCAACATAGCGGTCAGGTGACAACCTGGTAATACTTCCGAGAAGATCTTCGGAAATCACGAACCACCAATATGTTACTAAGCTCGAGAACAATCTTGCTTTTCAGGGCAAGATGATTTGATCAAATGAGCGAGGACTTGACAAAATCCAAACTCATTAATCAAAGAGTGCATCAGGAAATAAGGACTAGGTAGCACGATCAGTCTTAGAAGGATGATTCAAAAACCAACATACTAAGAATGAAATTATTATCCTTTAACTACCAAGCAACGAGGTTGCTGGGAGTATTGATTTCACACATCACAATTCATTTGTCGGTATTCCGGTTGCATCAACACGAGGGCCGAGGAATGACTAATGATGGTGAGAAGTATCACTGTACCAAGAGTTCATAGGATGGTGTGCAATTCCTATAACAATCTCGATATAGAATAAGGTAATACTCCAAGGTAGAACAGAACCAAAAGCTGGATTGGCATTTGATCTGCGGAATACAACTACTTTGACCCAATCCTAGATATGGATGAGGTACTGGAGTTTGTTTCTCCTAGTCATTCCGCGATAGAATGGCTTAACGGACCACAAAAGTAGTAGGCATCGATAAACGAACGCACGCATACTCTTGACTATCAATTGACAGACGAAGGTCAGTAGACAACTAAAGAGGGACAACTCAAAGGAACATATAACTTTCTGAGTTGTGGATGCATAGACTAGTATGTCGAACCAAGTTCAACATAATTCTTCCGGATAACCCATGCAGAAAGGTAGAACTGGCAGAGTCACAATATAGAATCGAGAACCCATCGAGAGCACTCTGATTGTGATCTTTCGATCAGCGAGGAACATCTGCCATAAACGGATCATGGTATTTGGAAGAAGGAAATACCACGAACCTCGAGGACTAATGCAAGGGTTACTAATATCCTGAAGGAACTAGCAACACTATCAACATGATTTAAGTAGAGTGAATCTCGGGTTCAAAAACCCAGGAATAGAATACCTACTACTAAGTAGCATCACGGGATGCTTTTGAGAATGATGGCCAGAATCATCACACTGGGAACACAAATCATGGCTAAATTACTATATGATCTACTAAGACACCTAGGGTCATAATAATAACTCCAACATAAAGGTCGAGGCAGTAAAGTACCTCAACTCACTGATTTGTGTGATTAATTTGATCAAAGGCACATCGGAAACAGGAGGAAGGGATTTGCAAATGCATCAGACTGTTTGGAAACCTGGGATGACTCGGACAGCATAACGACTGTAAATGCTCAGAAAAGATTTGAGACATTCACAAAAATGGTGGCATAACCACTCAGAAGCACAATATCAAGGTTTCGAGATCAACAGTTAACATACGGAAATAGAAACTGAACTCAAGCTTAGAACCATCAATCCTACAAGTCTGCAGATTAGTAACACGTGATCCTGATAGAAAGAAGAGATAGCCTAGTTCTTAATCCCCGTAGGAAAGATAAGATGACTCAGATCAGAAGGGCATGAGGTAAAGGAGTAAAAAGAGCCTTACGTTCCATCCCACAATCAATTCCCTTATATAACTAAAGAATTTCTAGACTCAACTTCGATCAGTTTGGCTTGGTAATCCTACAGGCAGTCAAGCTCTGATACCAACGCTGTCAGGACCCCGACTCAATGCCACATCGATCTAGCATGTAACACCTCATATCACTTTGCGGCCTCACGCACGGTATTCCCACGGGTGTCGCCTTACCTTTGCCCGGGACCGTTTGCGCCTTTTGGCACACATATATGACAGTGTCGCTAGCATCCATATGATAAGGAGCCCGGGCTGACATGGCTAGTCGTAAACCCAAAGTTGCACAGACTTACAGGGACAGGCATCCATGACCCAGCATCGAACGTGTCGGTCATCAGCGAGTGAATCCAGGCTGTAGCACTGGGCTAGCAGGACTCCGGTGAACCGGGCTGTAGCGGGCTAACAGGACTCCGGTATTCATCGCGTGACATTTCCCCGAAGGGACAGACACAGGAACGAAGAAGGACACATGCCGGCCAGCCTAAGTGTTCCGGAGCAGTAGCAAGCTACCATGGCTCGGTGGAAACACTAGGAGACATTTCCCCGTAAGAGAGGCTACTAAAGATAAACAACTAGATGGTCAGATCCCACACATACCAAGCATTTCAATATCATACACACAATATGCTCGATATGTGCAAATACAACATGGCATCACAACATGACTCTACGACTCAAGTATTTTATTCAATAGGCTCCGAGGAGCGAGATATTACAAACATGGGTCTCATGACCCAACAATCAGAGCATACAAGTCAAAGCACAAGCGGAAGCTATCATGTCTGGGTACAGACATCTATAACTGAAAAAGGCTGAGAAGCCTGACTATCTACCAGATCCTGCCGGGGCACAAGATCGTAGCTGAGGTAACAAGCTAAACGTCGAAGTCCACGTGGAACTACTAGTGAGACTGAAGTCTCTCTGCAAAAACATAAAATAGGAAACGTGAGTACAAATGTACCCAGCAAGACTTACATCAGAACTAACTACATATGCATCATTATCAACAAAGGGGATGGTGGGGTTTAACTGCAGCAAGCCAGCTTTGACTCGGTGGCTATCCTAAACTATGACTGCAAGCGACTCTTTTGAGGTGGCGCACACGAGTCCACATATTCACCAACCAATACACCACTATGGATCCGCTCCCGTCTCCCTACGAGAACGCCATCCATAGCACTCACACTTATCTTGCGCATTTTAAAGTATCCACTTTCACTTGTCTATGAACTGATATAAGCAACCCAGAAGTCCTTTTCCACGGACACGGCTATTCGAATAGATGATGTTAACCCTGCAGGGGTGTACTTCTTCACACACGCTCTCACCACTTACCGCCGTTTACACGACATGTACTCGGCAACCTTCAAGCGGAAGCCCAACGTGGGTGTCGGCCACGGCCTACCTAATCACCTAAGTCTCTAGTCCAGGTTTATCGCCTATTCGGGTTCCATCCATGAGGAGATCCGGCCGGAGTTTCGCTCACAGCCCCAAACGATGTGTACAGGGTTCCGTGACACCAAACGGGCGCCCGGTTTACCCGGCCACGTGCCTACCGCATCACAGCCCACCCCTACGGTCAGAGCTGCGCACGGCCTCCAGCATACTACAAACACCAGAAACTACTTGCAACTCCTGGACAGAGGACAAGGGTGATCAAGAAGCCGAGAGGGTCCATTGGTTTCGGGCCCAATGCGTGGTAGTAGCTGAATCATGGATCACAAACACAGAACTCAGTTCCTGAGGACGGCTGCAATGAGACAACCCACCATGTACTCCTACATGGCCTCTCACCGCTACCTTTACCAAAACGTGTTCACACACTTAGCTCACACACAGTAGGACATGTTCACACGCCTCTGATTCATCCCCGATGAATCAGACCTGACTCAACTCTAAGCGGTAGCAGGCATGACAAACAAACATGAATGAGTAGGCACAACAGGGCTCAAACAACTCCTACTCATGCTAGTGGGTTTCATCTATTTACTGTGGCAATGACAGGTCATGCAGAGGATAAAGGGGTTCAACTACCGCAGCATGTAACAGTTGAATCGGTGTTGTCCTAATGCAGTAAAAGAGAGCAGGAGCGAGAGAGTGGGATTGTATCAGAATGAACAAGGGGGTTTTGCTTGCCTGGCACTTCTGAAGATAACATTGAGTCTTCATCAGTGTCAACGATCACATCATCGGTATCACGTCTATCGAGAGGGGACAAATACTGGCAACACAGAAGGGAACACAATCAATGCAATGCACAATATGATGCATGATCATGACATGGCAAAATGAATGTGTTTTGGGCTAATGCATCTAGCAACAGATTAAATGAAGTTGGTTTGAATACAAGATTCAAATTTAAACTCCATGTGTGATTATTGAAATGCCATTTAATTGATTTGTGCTAAACAGCAGCTATAAGTTGTTCTAACATGCATGAAAATGGTACAGATGGATTCCTTGAATTTTTCTGATAATTTTTCATATATAAATTATTTAATTTGGAGTTACGGTTGAATTTCTATGATTTATTGAAGTTTTAGCTATTTTCTGGAATTTCCTGATTATTTTTAAATCCAGAAAATACTTATTGCGTCAGCATTGCGTCACTGTGACGTCAGCAGGTCAACAGACGCTGCTGGTGGTCAAACCTGACCAGTGGGGTCCACTGGTCAGTGACTGAGGCTGGTTAGTGTCAATGACAGGTGGGGCCGGTCAACAGACACGTCAGCAGGTCAATACTGACGTGTGGGGTCGGTCAATGTCCATGTCAGCGTGGTCAAAGCTGACGGGTGGGGCCCCATGTGGTTAGTTAAACTAAACAGAAAATAAACTAAGATTAATTAGCAGGTGGGGCCCTGCTGTCAGTGTCACAGGGTTAATTGGCAGGGTCAAATCCCGGGTCAGTGGGGTCAAACCCACCGGCGACATGACGCCGGCGAGGCCCGAGACGGCGGCGATGCGCGGAATCGCAGCACAGGCCACGGATCGAGGCGCGGATGGCACTGTTGGAACCCCGAGCCTCGTCCGCGTCCTCTGGTGCTAGTGGGGTTGCCGGAGACGACTTAGATCGATAGCGGCGCCCGCTTCTGCGGCGGCCGGAGTTCGGGCGCGATCGGTGGCGATGCTACGGCGCACTAAGGGAGAAAACGAAGAGTGCTACGTGCTCCTGGGGGTTCACCGAGCACGGTGACGTGCTCAGGCGCGGGCTGCGGTGGCCCTGGCCATGGTGGCGCCATGGCTGGCGGAGCCGAGCTCTCGGTCGTGATGGCCAACGGGGTTTGGGGGCAGCTCGAGCAATGTGACTAGGGGGAGAAGGAAGAGGGGCTCACGGGGAGTTGGCCAGTGCAGACGACGGGGCCGGGGAAGCGTCGGAGCGAGCGGAACGGCGAGGCGGATCTCCGGTGGCCGAGGAGGGGGAAAAACGTCGGGGGCGGCGCTCCGGGGCTTCTGGAGGGGCGTGGCTCGGTGAGGTGGGTCGAGGACAGAGTGGCGGAGCTTGTG